>NC_090739.1:107408525-107431025 GCF_036898095.1 Palaemon carinicauda | reverse complement strand
CAAATACAGTATATGAATAATATTTTGTTCTTATGGTCTTTGAAGATGAAAATCGAAGAGTGAATAATCTTCTTTCTTCAATTCTGTTTTGTCTTATTTAGTGATAAATGTATTCTTTCTCTCTCTCTCTCTCTCTCTCTCTCTCTCTCTCTCTCTCTCTCTCTCTCTCTCTCTCTCTCTCTCTCTCTCTCTTACACACCCAAACATCCAAAATCAAAGAGTGAATAATTTTCTAGCTTAAATTCTGTTTTGTCTTATTTAGTGGATAAATGTATTCTCTCTCTCTCTCTCTCTCTCTCTCTCTCTCCTCTCTCTCTTCTCTCTCTCTCTCTCTCTCTCTCTCTCTCTCTCTCTTACAAACCCAAAAATACACATGCAAATACTCACATAGGCACATACAAAATAACCACAACACACTTACACATAAACAACCAACTAAACATTATTTTCATATTACAAAGAAAGTAATTTATCAGAGCTAAAATACTTTATGCTTGTAATTGACTCTTTAATTGGGTGGTTAATATTCAAAACAAGGTAATTAAGCACCATTACCATAATCCTGAAACATATTACGAATAGTAATCGTAAACCATCTGACGTTGACTTCCACGGAATTTTGAACACTCGGGAAAAAACCAGTGACTAATTTACTTAAATAACACACTATGCTTCTTTCAATTAATAATCTTATAATAGCTATTAAATTTAAAACGAAAAAAGATAAATCAAAACATATGTAGGTCTAAGAATATCTAGTACCTGTGCGCTTGAAATAAGGAAATTAACATGAAGTCATAGAATGGTAATATCCAGCGGTAGACAATTAAATAAAACATTTGCAACGACTCAGCTGTTTGAAAAAGCGAAAATATAGGAAAAATAGGAGAAGAGGAACTAATTAGGAATTCGTTTATTGTACAACAATTCGCTTTAGTAATCGTTAACAAAGGATATACGTCTAGTTTTGCAGCTCATGATGTCACAAGCGACAGCAATGACACAGATTGCTTGATAGCCAACACGTGTTGCTCTTCCATGCCTAGCACAAGCAGGAAGAAGTCCTGCTATTATATTCTCGCAGACTTAGAAATTAATCAAGAGCTGAATGGGACTCGAGCAGGATGCAAACACCCCTTGTGGAGATGAATTATACAGATAGATTTTGCGACATTTCTTGATATTCATCAATTTTTTGTTTTTGAGATCATATTACTTGGTATATGGCCACTATGGGGACATTACTATGAATCACTAAAGGTATAGACAGTAACTTTCAAGGGTTGAATCAGACGCGGCTCCTTCTTCCTCTCTCTAATTTCCTCTCCGAAAACCACAAACTTTATAAACAATAACATTTAAAATCATCAGAGAAAATAACGTTCACTGATCTCAAATAAACTAAGAATAATGTCTTATAATTTGGCAATTATTTAAGGATCAAATCATTAAAATATATAGAAATAAATACATGAGACTGTGAGCAAAATAATTTTGGAACGCCTACTTAGAAAACTACTAAAAGAAAACGGTTAACAGCAAATTACTAAAGGCATGACAAAATGAATGACTAATTTTGCACAACATGATATTAATATTTGACATTCTCCCCACCATAAGGGTGAAGGCACTTATCTTAACAAGTTTCACACTAAGGACATGAGTGGGTGTCTGGATATTTATTTGGACAACCCATCCTAACATAGGAACAATAACAAGCCTGTAAGTTATAACACACTGTACCATCAACTGAAGTCACAATACAACTCAAATTCTTCAAACAAGTCATTTACAAATCCAATTTGTGTGGTCTTTTAATTTGGCGACCCTTCTTAGAATACATGTTACCATCAACAACAGTATTTCCATCAGGATTCTGTTCAGCTGTCTTATCATCTATTACATCAATATTCATTTCAGAATTAGCATTTACATGTTCAGGGACTTCCACAGAAAGATTCTTTAAACCAGGGTTCAAGTGAGCATTGATCTCCAAATCATGAAGTCTTTGTATTGATCTGTTAACAATACCTTTCCTAGTTTTTACATCAATACTGCGAATCAACCCATCCCTTCCAGGGTATACATTTACAATAACTCCAATAAGCCACTGTAATCTGGGCATATGATCTCCTTTAACAAGCACAGTGCTACCAACATTCAATCTACATTTTTGGTTAAACCCCTTAACTACAGGGGGTAGATTTGCTATGTAATCTTTCCTCCACCCACTCCAAAACTGTTCCAACCTTTTATTTACAATTTCTTCTCTATCACGTAGATCATCTGGAGTTACAACATATGGTTCAATGTCAACAGCGGGTTTAGAAGTTATATTCCTACCAAGAATAAAATATTTTTGTCTCACCTGGATACGAAATGTTAGAAACATTATATGACTCATGTTATTGGAAAAAGAAAGTACGAAAATATGAAGAATAATGAACTGTATGCTACTCTTAGCAACAGACCAAAAAATAACGAAAAAGAATGTGGGACAGATATTAAGCCTAAAAGACAATACAATGTCGTCGCAAACCTTTTTCTCTCTTTCTTTCTTTCTTTTTTTTTATGGCAATTTCATTTACGATGCCAGAAGCACATTTTTGGATGAGCATTGGTGAGATAAAAGGTCATTTTGGTTTTCGTGGGCTTTTTATTAGAGTGAAGCGTACGTGACTGCAAAGCCAGAACTAGGACTTAAAAATTGGCCTTATTTAAAATGTTTTGCCATAAGTATATAAAATGAATAATTTTCAGATTGGAAGAAAAATAATTAAAAATGAAACATTACTTGTCCAAGGATTTTATTGCTGTCTGAAGCATCCTCATCCTGAGTCGTAACTAGTTCACTGCTTATGGTCTTTCTATACCAGTCAATACCAGCAAATTTCCTTAGTTCGTCAATCTATCGTCTTCTTTTCCTTCACCTGATTTTTTGTAATCTCTAGGGACCCATTCTGTTATTTCTAAAATCCATCAATTATCTGTTATTCTTAAAAGCCATTTATTATCGGCCCTTCTCATTATATATCCTGCCCGTGTCCATTTCTTTTTCTTACACGTTAGAATATCCTCTACTTTTATTTGCTCTCAAATCAATGTTGCTCCTTTTCTGACTTTTAGTGTTATTCCCATCATTATAATTTCCCTAGCTATTTGAGTTGTAATTACCTTATGTTCTAAGGCTTTAGTGAAGCCTCAAGTTTCTGGTGTATAAGTCAATACCAGTAGGACCATCTCATTAAATATTTTTCTTTTAGAGAATATGGCATTTTACTTTTCATAATGTCATCTATCAAATGCTGCCCATCCCATGCTTATCCTCCTTGTAGTTTCGGTTTCGTGTCCTGAAGAAACACTTACTGTCGGTCGTAGGTACTTACATTCATTAAAAATCCCTAGAGGTTCGTCCATAACCATTATTTGTTTTTTCTTTGCATTTTCATTGAAAATTATCTTAGTTTTACTTACATGCAATACTTATTTTCAGTGATATATATATATATATATATATATATATATATATATATATATATATATATATATATATATATATATATATATATATATATATATCTATATATAAACATATATATATATATATATATATATATATATATATATATATATATATATAAACATATATATATATATATATATATATATATATATATATATATATATATACATATATCTAAACGTATATATATTTATATACATATATATATATATATATATATATATATATATATATATATATATATATATATATATATATATATGCATACACACTTATATATATACATATATATATATATATATATATATATATATATATATATATATATATATATATATATATATATATATATATATATATATATATATATATACATACATACATACATCACGAAACTAGTCAAGACTTAATCTTATATTTCATATTTTCCTTTCCCCTGTGGTTCTTTTGCATCTGTGCATCACGTTTCCCTGTGATTTTTACGCATATATACATACTGTATATACTGTGTATATATATATCTATATATATATATATATATATATATATATATATATATATATATATATACATATATATATATATATATATATATATATATATATATATATATATATATATATATATATATATATACTCTAGGTATCATCTTTATTGGAACGGTCTCGCCAAATACAAGGTACCCCAGGTTCTAGTCACTCAACAAGTCTCCATAGATTGCGAATTGCACCTTACTTGTTATTTAGTTGGTAAAAGTACAGTACTAACCTGCAAAAATCATGCGCCAATAGGTATTATTGCAAAAGTCTAAATGAGATTAATAATACTTGTATCTCGACAACAACATTTTCTGCTTTTTAATTTCTCAGGCAGAATGTGAATAAAGGAAAATTGGTTAAAATACTGAAAATTGTTAGAAATGACCAGCGTCTGATATTTCAAGGAATTTATAAGAGGGGAAATCTAGTTCCTTTTGAAATAGTTATTGTTTTTTTATTATTATCCACGACGTAGCTAAGTAGATACGTGATCTTTCTGCATTTTCGTCCAGAGACGCATTATTTCATTCACACAAGTCCATAACATACTTTCTGAAAGTTCCTTCTCTTTGCATACCCTGGAAATAGAAGCGAGGCATATCCAACTGCGCCTTTGGGAACAGGCTTCTGGAATATCAAAATCAAATGTTTCGAGAAGTTGAAGTGACCCAGGTGGGGCTGAATGAGAACTTTATCATTAAGGTGGCAAAAGGAGAACTGAAACCCATAGGAAATTTTATTTGTTATCAAGGGAAAATAATTGTTATCTGCTATCTGTTTCTCAGAAGTATGCTTTAAATCACATATTCTTTAATGTTTGTCGGTGTATCAGATTATCTTTTTATTCATTTATCTATTTCCAATATTTCATGTGAAAAAACGCATATTTCTTTATTTTCTTTTATAGGTTATATAGAAGTTCTTTTCCATTTCAAATACGTTAATTTGTTTTTATCTAAAGCTCTTGACGCTGCTATTCCTGGATGGTTGTTAATAGTTCAAACCTTAAGTAATTAACGTTGCACTTTTCAGTGTAAATTTTGCATGTGTTGTCTAAGTAATTTAATTTTAAGAGAGAGAGAGAGAGAGAGAGAGAGAGAGAGAGAGAGAGAGAGAGAGAGAGAGAGAGTGTGTTACCTAGCTCCAGAGATTAACCAAAACATTTTTTTTCCAAAACGGATGCCTACTTACCCATATATATATACATATATATATTTATATATATATATATATATATATATATATATATATATATATATATATATATATATATATATATATATATATATATATATATATATATAATACCCTTATATTTTCATGGTAACATAAGGGAAAGAACGATGAATATTGTTTAATCTTTTAAACTTGATGGTGTCCATCCAAGAAAACTATTATTTTATTTATACTCATCACTAACAGAAAAGACTTTTTCATAATTCCATCTATTCTGTGATTCGACATGTCCCCTTTTTGGTCTTTTCTTGCTGTCTTATACTACTGCACTTCGCCTTCAAAAATGCCCACATTTTCTTTCATCCTCAATTACTCTTTTCTCTCTCAAAAGGAATCATCTCAGGGGTAATGACCCGACTTCCTGAACCTCTCGGTGAGCTTTTGTGGGAAGCAAAGGAAACTTTAGTGGGAAAAAGAACCCAGATAAGAGTTTTTACTGGAATAGATCTAGAAACGCCCTACATATAGCATCTGTATAAAGATGGATCAAATTATTTTTGAGATAGGTCGGTTATACAGTATATAGAGGATTAAAGTCGATATGCTGATGCAAATGTATATATTTGTGCGTAGAAGTGTTCGACGAATGACTAATGAGGCATATATGTATGTGTTTAAAGGTGTACATGTGTTCGAACTTTTAAAGATTTTAAGTTGTCAGTAACTGTATAGTATCCTTTTCTCACACCCACCGTTCCTAAAGAATATGAGCACACGCACACACATGCACACACATATACACACACACGCACACACACATATATATATTTATATATATATATATATATATATATATATATATATATATATATATATATATATATATATATATATATATATATATATATACCATTCTATAGTCCTGGGGTGTTTAGCATTCTGGTTTTGCCATCAAGATGACAACTTGTACCACCACAGTACTAAAATTTAATAGTACTAATACGACAAATGCTACTATTAATGTATATGATAATGATGTTACAAACATTCATAATGATAACAATAATAGTAATATTTGATTGAGAAACTACGCAGACCAGCAGAGCAACGCCGAAACCAAAGCCAAGTTGATAGCTATTTGGAAGGACATGATGCTGGCATCCTTATAAGATAAGTGATCACCAAATGCAAGAAGTGCAGCACGTTTTGTAGCCACCTATTGCAGGCGTCAAAGACGCACACACATTATATATATATATATATATATGTATATATATATATATATGTATATATATATATATATATATATATATATATATATATATATATATATATATATATATATGTGTGTGTGTGTGTGTGTGTGTGTGTGTGTGTGTGTAAATATGTGTGTATGTTTATCATTATTATTATTATTATTATTATTATTATTATTATTATTATTATTACCTAAGCTACATACATAATTGGAAAAGCAGGATGCTATAAGTCCAAGGGTTCCAACAAGAAAAAGTAGCTCAGTGAAGAAAAGAAATAGAAAATAAATAAAATATTAGAAGTAATAAACAAATAAGATAAAGTATTTTAAGAACAGTAGCAACATTAAAACAATCTTTCATATGTAAACTATGTTCAACATGAAAAAAATTGCTGTAAGTTTGAACTTTTGAAGTTCAATCGATTAAGCTACCCTATTAGGAAGATCATTTCATAACTGGATCAAAGCTGGTATAAAGCTTCTAGAATACTATGTAGTATCAAGCCTCATAATAGAAAAGGCAAGACTAATAGAATTAACTGCATACCTAGTATTACGAACAGGGTGGTACTTTCCTGGAAGATTTAAATGTAAAGGATGGTCAGAACTATGAAAAATCTTATGTATCATGCATAACGAACTAATTGAAGTAATGTCTTTTGATATCTGTATAGGCTGTTGATATTGTAGTAATGATATGAGTATAGAACTTCGGTTAAATAATCTTTATTCTCCACACCGATAGAATTCACTTGAGGTAGAAATGGCTTCAAAATTAAATCCTCACCAAACCATGACGATTTAACTCTTGATATATAATACTAGGCATGTAGTTAATTCTAATAGTCAGGCCTTCTCTATCATGAGGCTCAATACTGCACGATAATCTGGAAGTTTTATTCCAGATGTGACCAAGTTGTGGAATGATCTTCCTAATCGGGGAATTGAATCGGTAGAACTTCAAAAGTTCAAAATTGCAGCAAATGTTTTTATGTTGAACAGGCGGACATGTCTTTTTATAGTTTATTTATAAAAGATCTGTTTTAATATTGATAACTTTCTTGGAATATTTAATTTTAGTTGTTCATAACTTCTCATATAGTTTATTATTTCCTTATTACTTTTCCTCGCTGGGATAGTTTTTCTTGTTGGAGCCCTTGGGTTATAGTATCCTGCTGTTCCAACTAGGGTTGTAGCTTAGCTAATAATAATAATAATAATAATAATAATAATAATAATAATAATAATAATAATAATACCTTCCTCTCCTGGAAAGTATGAAGAGAAACAAGGGGTCAATTTCGTTAATTTCAGAAAGGAAGCGAACGGATGGACGAATAAGCAGTTTTTTGGATGGTAGAATCAGAGTTCTCTTTTAACAAGAGATTATGAAGCTGGGATATGCTTTACCATTTCCTAAAAGCAATCCGAAGGTATCCAAAAAATTAATAGAGTATTCATTACCAGTTTAAAGGGTGAATGATATATTTCTTATCATTATTATGCATTAATTATAGAGAAGTTTGTTAGATTATTGGTGTTTAGTCAAATACATTAGGTCTTGTGGGTTTCTTTCAATTAAAGGTCTTTATTTACGTTATATGACTTTCTGTACCGGGTACAACCAACGATTTTCTTCCAATGACTTATTTTCTCATTCCATATACTTTTCGGCTTATTTCTCCTCAACACCGTCTCAGATTCTTTTCCATTTTACAGTTTCTTAATATGGTTTAAGTCAGGAAGGATTTTGTATTCTCAATTCTTTCGAAACATTATCATAATCAATTACTTTATGACATACAGTTTCCCACAACTAATCTTGACATGTGATGGTATCTACAGCACGATAAATTTTTCAGCATATTTATAAACAATATCAAAAGTTTATGAAAGTCTTTTGCATATGTTTATTTTCCTAATTACACATAAACTAAAATTAGTTTGGAACACCATTGCTCAAATTTCATTTTCATCTTTAACTATTATAGTTAATAAAGTTAATAAAAACGAAGGGGATACCACTGGTATTGAAAATACTTCTTTAGGAGGAATTCCACAAATCAAACACCTTTTTTCAATCTAGAGCAGGGAAGCAATATGTCTGTATTTTCTTTTTCAAGATTCTTCTCTTTTTTTTCGTCTTCAAATTGCTCATCGAGACCTTATAGAGAATCACAAGAAGAAAAAATTAAAGAAAAGAAATGAGTCTTCGTCTCATAACAGACAATGGTTTAAATTTCCGCTGAACTAGAGAGGGGTGTTTTATTTCTAGTCTTACTTTTCATTGCTAAAAATTAATAGATTATATTAAAGCATCAGAATGAATACGGCATAGCTAAGATGATTAGTAAACAACTAAAAACGCCAGAATATTAAGATAAGGATATGTGGATAGTTTACATGAGAAACTCTCTCTCTCTCTCTCTCTCTCTCTCTCTCTCTCTCTCTCTCTCTCTCTCTCTCTCTCTCTCTCTCTCTCTCTCTGCATGTATGTATGTATATATACAAATAGACGCATGTGTGGATACTGTATACATGTACATTTACTGTATGTACACATACACATACACACACACACACACACACACACACACACACATATATATATATATATATATATATATATATATATATATATATATATATATATATATATATATATATATATATATATACATATATCTATATGTATATAAATGTATTTTTTGGCTCAAGCCATGTCGTCCTGATGGAAGTTCCTATAGGGTAGCTTCCTAGGGTATATTACAACTACGGCGATATTCCCAGAGAATTTACCTTAAGGTACCAGAATTCTAACTCCTGGAGCGAGTATCCCTCGTGAAAGGGATATCGCGACATATCAGAGGACGTATTCTAGACACGTCACATGGCAATCTACGACCTGAACAGAGATTTCGTCTCGTAGGAGGTGATTGACGAGATACGAATTCGGGAAAGAAAAAGGGGAGCCGCTCCCAAGGCTTCCCTATCCCCCGATTCGTATGCGTGCCTGGCGCCAATCCTGGCGCCAATCCTGGCGCCAATCCTGGCGCCATCTGTATTCCTTTTTGCGTAGCTTAACAACTCGTTGTTTTTTCCTGTTTTTCTCGCAAATCTTGGATTTATTCAGCTTTTCATGGCTTCTCCGTCTTCGTTGGCCTCGGATAAGTTGAGTATAGTGTCTGTTATGTATAAATGTAGGCTCTTGGTAAAATTTTGAGTGATTAATAGGATTAATCTTTGATACAAGAGCCGTAGCCTACCAGAGGTGTCCTGGACACTGTCACTCGCTAGGTATAAATTAGTTAGTCAGAGTGACATTCCTGGTTGTTTTGCTTTAATAAATTTTAGCTATTTGGCTTTACATAGGATTTCCTTTCGTGCTTAGTATTATTTGGCGAAGTATTCGCCATTCTGGCCTACGCTAGGCCATGTAGCCTAGTCGTTTGGTCCTAGTACTTCATGCATGATTTTGGTTTTTCCGAGTGTAATTAAAATTTTATTGAAGCTTTAGGCTATATTTTATACATTTAAGACTGTGTGGAATATTTCCAAGATTGTATACGTGTGAGTTTCGGTGAATTAGGTAATCGATTCTCTTGGTGCCTAGGCTAATTGCTTATGGAGCCTTAGTGTACTTTATCATACTCCCTGGTTGCTTTCTTTTCTTCGGAGAAGGTATGCAATCCCTTTCCCTCTGTTTAAGCCTTGGGCTTATCCCTAAGTGGTTTTTTCCGAATTTATTTTCGATAAAACTATACTAGGGTGTTACTGTACCTTCCTGTTCCAGTAAGTCTGGTTCAAAGAGGGACAGAACAACAGAGTTTTTAGTCTGAGTCCGTGTTGTCTGGCTTTGGGCAGAGTCTCCCTCGCTGACCTAACACTTACAAAGGGAGCTTAGCTCCCTTAGGTCACTACCGAAGGTTTCTGTAAGTTATGATTCCTTCTTTTGTGATCGACCAGACTAAGTCCTGTTGCTGTTCTCGGGGGAGGATAAGTTCTTCCCTTGGGAGTAGCAACGCCTTCCTTGCTTTGGTGCTCTGGAAGCTGGCAAGTATTGCTGGCCCTTTCCCTTAGATCTCCCTTAGGCTAAGACAAAGTTCTTGGCTGCGGGTGATCTGTCACTAAAGCAAGGTTGGCAGGACCCTCTTGTCCCTTCCCCCTCTATCTCCGTAATGGCCTAGCCATTACTGTACTGTACCTTGCCGGCCGGCAGAGCTGGCCGGCAGGGGTATTACTGTACTGTACGTAGTTCTACTTCTGGACCTATTATAGGTTGGGATGTGGAATTGACTCAGCCCATTGCCGGCCGGCAAGGGTCTTATGTTTTCGAGTGCTGCCCGGACCTCTCTTGGTCCCTCATCCATGACTGCCGGCAGAGCCGGACGGCATTGGTCAAGGAAGCCTGAATTAAGTTTCTCCCCTTCCTTATATGCACTCTTTTGGTTGCCGGGCTTGGGGGGTTGTGTACACTCTTATCCCGGCATCCATTCTATTTTCTTCTAGTGCTGTACCTGTCCCGGCTGCCGGCCTCATAGGCCGGCAGCCGGGCAGGTGTAGTCTTCTGGTTCTTTTGCTGCCGGCTGGCATCGGTCTTGTACCTTTGCCGGCCGGGTTATGTCAGTCCTTGTCTGCCGGTCACCAAGAGTGTGGCCGGCAGCTGGGTACTACCTTGTGTAGTTGCTAGCCGGCAGTCATTGCCGGCCAACACTGGCTGTTACCGGCCGGCAGCTGCTGCCGACCGGCACAGGCATTTGAACCAGAGTGCTGCCGCCCTATAGCTGTTAAGTAGTATACTTTAAAGCTAGTTGTGGTGTGTGCCGGCCGGCAAAGGCAGGCCGGCACACATCCTCCTATACTGTACTAGTATTCTTCTGTATAGCATATACAGTAAGAAGAAAACTATAGTAAAGGTTTAGGTACAGCACTGTATCTTCTAACACTATTGTGTTTTCTTGCACAGCCCTTTGCTGTTGCCCTCAGATAGGAAGCAGAGTTCTTCCCTGTCTATTATCCAGGATTTTAAAATCATTGCCTAGGTGTGAGCTCCACCTGTTTCCTCTGGAAACCTTGCATTGGTTACTCTAGAAGAGATAAACCATTTTGATTTTATTATCTGGAAGGCTGCAACAATGGGTTGTGAGGGAAACACAAGTGTGTGTCTTTCCTTTATGAATTGTTATGCTATACTATGCATATCCAGTGATACATAGTTCACTTGATACTCATGGAAATTTCTTCTCTTTACAGGAGGACCCTCCGAAGTGCGGAAATGTTTTCTGCAATGTCCGCAGCAAGAACCTCTGCGGACATGAGTGTTGTAGGAGACACGCAGCATGCGCTGTCTCCAAGGATGATCTCCAGTATTGGGACCCTCAGGTATGTACTGTATGCACTAACCTGATTACTGAGGCTTTTGATTCCCCTAGAACGGCGGAATCAAGGGATATAGCAAGGGAAAAGCTTCGTACTTGGGTAAGGGGCTTCAAGAAGAACACCTCTGGCCCTTATCTTCCAAGTGAGAAGATGAGGGCGTATCTTTTTCCCCAGGCATCAGCTGAGGCAGTGATTCCCCTGCCTCAAGAGGAGATCCCTCAAGATCAAGTCCAGGTGGACGCGGAAGTTGCAGTTGCGATGCAAGACATCCAGTTGTATGACAGGATGTCTGACCTGGACGAACGTTTGGAAGAAGACCTCCTGGCAGAAGGTCAGGATCAAGTTCAAACCCCGGATGTCGTAGAGGATGAGGTCGGCAAGGTGTCAGCTACTCCGGTTCAGATGCCGGAGCCTATCCCCTCAACATCGGCTGGTCTCCCAGTAGAACTGGGACAGGCCCTCTCTTCGATTGTTGGAATGATCCAACAAATGCAGAAGGAGAATCAGGAGAAGGCGGCTGCAATGGAACTGCGTATGCAGTCCCTGGCAGAATCACATGGGCCCCAGAAAAGGCTCAATGTGAAAGACCTTCCCATATGCTCAGATGCTAACCCATGGAGGTATGCTGAGCACATGCCGATGACGACTGGAAAGATCGTCATCTCGGATAAGCTGGGTTCAGTTCCCCTAGAGGAGGTAGAATTCTGGCCCAGCAAGGCATCATATCCGGACTGCTATGTCCGGCTGAGAAAAGAACCAGCTTCAAGGGAGGAGACAGAGCTGAAGGAGGTCATTATTATGGACCACGCTAAGGCTCAAGCCCTACTTTCATCCTCGATGAAAGAGAGGGGCTTCTCTAATTCGAAGGTAGCTGCATTAAGCAAGAAGCTCCCTTCTTTTGTGTCCTCTCCTGATAGAGCCTTCCCCTTTTTACAGAAAGGGTTTGCGGCTGTCCTAAAGGCAGTCGAGGCCGGCAAGCCTTGCCCCTCCCTGGAGGAGTGTAAACCCTTGTCGCTGGCTCTGCCTATGGACCACAAAGACTGGAAGGATGTCCATCTGACATTCTCAGTGTGAAAGTTGGAGGCTGATATTGCCGGACGGCAATTCGGCGAGGACCTCCCCAAGCTGTCCGAATCTCTTTTACGAAGAGAGTTCGAGACAAAAGAAAGACTGGCTGCCTCAATGTCTCATCAGACTACTCTTGAGACAATGGCAAGTGACCCTAAGGTCCATGAAATGTTCATGGTAGTGGCTAAGTCTCACCTAGCCACAGTGACGAAGGACCTTTATGGCTTCATCAAGGCAAGGAGAGCTTGCAGGGAGTTCGTGTTCACCGGGGCTTCGGTGAGACACGAGCCAAGGAAGTTAATCTCCTCCAACATTTGGGGAAAAGACCTTTTCCCTACCGATGTGGTCAAAGAGGTTGTTGATAAGGCCGCCGTGGAGAATAGAAACCTTCTCCAGAAGTGGGGCCTGGCTATCAAAAGAAAATCTTCCCCGGATGAGGGTCCTCAACCAAAGAGGAAGAATATGAGGACTAGGCTACCATCTCGGCCAGCCAAGCCTTATAGACAGCAACAGCAACTGCAATTGCCTTTGCCTCCAGTGCCCCAGATGGTGGCACAAACCCCGACTGCTTTTCAGTGGGTACCCCAGGCTGTGCCAGGTCAGTCAACCACATTCACCCCAACGTTCGAAGGACAGTCTTCTTCCTTTCGTGCAAAACCTAGAGGAGCAGCCAGAGGCTCGTCTAGGCGCCCCTCAAGGGGAAGGGGATTCAGAGGTGGTCGTGGTCAGGGAGGCAAGACCTCAGGACGGCAGTCCAAGTGAAATGATACCGGTAGGAGGGAGACTGATGAAATTTTGGGATCGCTGGACCTTCGATCCCTGGGCCCAAAGCCTACTCAAGAATGGACTGGGTTGGAGCTGGTACAGCACTCCACCCCCATGCCTTCGGTTTTTCCAACACTCCACCCCCGTTTTGGAGGAGTACGTTCAAGAACTGTTGGAGAAAAATGTGATCCGAAAGGTGAAGTCCATCAAATTCCAAGGGAGGCTGTTTTGTGTTCCCAAGAAAGACTCGGAAAAGCTCAGAGTCATTCTGGACTTGTCACCACTCAACAAGTTCATAGTGAATTGCAAATTCAAGATGCTAACACTGCAACACATAAGGACCTTACTGCCCAAGAGGGCATACTCAGTCTCTATAGACTTGTCAGACGCCTATTGGCACATTCCAATCAGCCGTCGACTCTCCCCCTACCTAGGGTTCAGGCTACAACGGAGACTGTACGCCTTCAGAGCCATGCCATTCGGGCTAAACATAGCCCCAAGGATTTTCACGAAGCTTGCGAGCGCAGCTCTCAAACAATTACGCCTAAAGTGAATTCAGGTAGTAGCCTACCTGGACGACTGGTTGGTGTGGGCAGCATCCGAGACAGAATGCTTGCAAGCTTCCAGTCAGGTGATCCAGTTCCTTGAGTACCTAGGCTTCAAGATCAACAGAAAAAAGTCTCGACTTTCTCCATCCCAAAAGTTCCAGTGGCTGGGAATCCACTGGGACCTTTTGTCACACATTTTCTCCATCCCGACGAAGAAAAGGAAGGAGATAGCGGGTTCTGTCAAGAGACTTCTAGATTCCGAAAGGATATCAAGACGCGAACAGGAGAGGGCACTAGGCTCTCTCCAGTTTGCTTCAGTGACAGACCCAGTGCTAAGAGCACAGCTAAAGGATGCAACCGGAGTTTGGAGAAGGTATGCATCAAACGCGCGAAGAGACCTGAGAAGACCAGTGCCGCCTCGGCTACGTACTCTTCTCAGACCTTGGTCCCAAGCCAGACATCTAAAGAAGTCGGTTCTTCTTCAGCCACCTCCCCCGTCGATGACGATTCACTCAGACGCCTCAAAGGAGGGATGGGGAGGTCACTCTCATGGGAAAAAAGTCCAGGGGACTTGGTCCAAGCTATTCAGGACCTTTCATATAAACTTTCTAGAAGCTATGGCAGTGCTCCTTACCTTAAAGAAAGTCTCCCCGCGTCACTCGATCCACATAAGATTGGTGACGGACAGCGAGGTGGTTGTGAGATGCTTGAATCGACAAGGGTCGAGGTCACCACCTCTCAACCAAGTGATGTTAGCCATTTTCCGATTGGCGGAAAAGAAGAAGTGGTACCTGTCGGCAGTTCACCTTCAAGGAGTCCGCAATGTGACAGCGGACGCTCTATCCAGGTTCACACCGATAGAGTCGGAATGGTCCTTAGACGCAGGATCATTTTCCTTCATTCTGAATCAAGTCCCAGAACTGCAAATAGACCTCTTTGCGACGAAAGACAACAAGAAGTTGCCCCTGTACGTGTCCCCGTACGAGGACCCCTTAGCGGAGGCAGTGGACGCAATGTCCCTCGACTGGAACAGATGGTCCAGGATTTATCTGTTCCCTCCTCACAACCTTCTGTTGAGGGTCCTCAACAAACTGAGATCCTTCAAGGGGGTAGCGGCAATAGTGGCCCACAAGTGGGCGAACAGTATGTGGTTCCCCTTGGCGTTGGAACTACAGATGAAGTTCGTGCCGCTACCACATCCAGTTCTGACCCAGCGAGTCCAGATGTCGACTGTCTGCACTTCATTACAGAAAACCCGGACCCTGCAGCTCATGATTTTCTCGCCCTAGCGGTGAGAAAGCGTTTCGGGATTTTGAAAGCCAGCATAGAATTCCTAGAGGAATATAAGTGCAAATCGACTAGAAGGCAATATGAGTCATCTTGGAGAAAATGGGTGGCCTTTGTAAAGGCAAAGAATCCGCAGGAGATCTCAACAGACTTCTGCTTATCTTTCTTCCTCCACCTCCATGGCCAAGGGTTGGCAGCTAACACGATTTCAGTGTGTAAATCTGCTTTGATGAGACCCATTTTATTTGCCTTCCAGATCGACCTAGGTAACGAGATCTTTAATAAAGTTCCGAAAGCCTGCGCTAGGCTCAGACCTTCAGCACCTCCAAAGCCCATCTCATGGTCTTTAGACAAAGTTCTTCATTTCGCCTCCCTGTTGAGCAATGAAGAATGTGCGTTAAAGGATTTGACGCAAAAAGTTATTTTCCTATTTGCACTCGCGTCCGGGGCCAGGGTTAGTGAGATCGTAGCCCTCTCGAGAGAGGCAGGTCGTGTTCAGTTCCTGGATGGGGGGAAGCTGAACCTGTTTCCGGATCCTACGTTTCTCGCCAAGAATGAGTTACCCACCAACAGGTGGGGTCCCTGGAGAATCTGCCCTCTGAAAGAAGATGCATCTCTATGTCCAGTAGAATGCCTAAAGGTCTATCTTCGTAGAACTTCAGACTTCAAGGGTGGTCAACTATTCAGGGGAGAAACATCAGGCTCAAATTTATCTCTGAATCAACTCAGAGCGAAAATCACATATTTTATTCGCAGAGCGGATCCTGACAGTACACCCGCAGGTCACGATCCGAGGAAAGTTGCCTCATCCCTAAATTTCTTTAATTGTATGGATTTTGAACATCTCCGTTCATACACGGGCTGGAAGTCTTCCAGGGTGTTCTTTCGCCACTATGCGAAGCAAGTAGAGGAACTTAAGAGATCTGTGGTAGCAGTGGGTCGTGTAGTTAACCCTACTGTTTAACTCTGCGAGGAACAGTGGTCTTAATTGGGACGATTAAGTCCAGGGTGAGTGTGCAGGTACATACTGTACTACAAACTAAATGAGGGCATCAAGTGCCCATATAGACTGTTCCTTCTTTCAAAGGTGAACCTAGCATAAATTCAGACATGTGTGCCAAGCGTTTCTAACGCTAATGTGATTGATTTGTAATACAGACTTTTTATGACTTGATACCTTGGTATCTTATTAAAGTGGTGTTTAATGGTTTTTCTTTCAGATAAACAAGTTCTGTTTACTATCATACTTATGCTTAAAGTTTTGGGTTATCCTCTTTTATATAAATATATATATTTGTTGTTAACCTGTCTGTTTATTATCTGTCAATAAACTTGTTCTTGAGAACCTTGCGTCTCTTTCACCTGTGTCAATTTATTGGTATAATTGAGCATTTTAATTCTATGTATCTTATCTGGGATAATTCTGATAGAATTGTTCTGTTATGCAAGCTATGTTGCATTGGTTTATGTAAGTCCCCTAATGGGAGGACTCCGTCCCATAAAGGGACGAGGGCGGTTTTATTAGTTTCTTCCTATGCGGATATAAACCTTTGTCCAATACAAGTATTGTGCGGATTACTGGTCAATATATTGACGCAGTGGTTCTATACAAACTATGCTTTACTTAATATAGGGCGAGACCACTATATTAGCTTGCCTGGTATTCATACATAGATATATGTACTCTTCGAGACTTTCCAGAGTCTAGTAGGACTCTTCCCTGTAGGGGGCAGGAAGCTCTAACATAGTTTATAGTTAGTTGAAAAGATGTATAACGGTAACATCTTAGGTCTCTAGGTCTAGTCAACCGGGAATAAATACCTCCGGGGAGTACGGCACGTTCTGAGAATCCACAGATACAGTAATGCTCTGGTACACTTCCATCAGGACAACATGGCTTGAGCCCAAAAAACGGATTTTGAGCGAAGCGAAAAATCTATTTTTGGGTGAGATAGCCATGTCGTCCTGATGGACCCGCCCTTGCCTTTCTAAGAAAGGGCTGTAGGACCCCTCCCTACATACAGTATCTGTAGCACCTCGTGTACGCTACAAGGAATACAGATGGCGCCAGGATTGGCGCCAGGCACGCATACTAATCGGGGGATTGGGAAGCCTTGGGAGCGGCTCCCCTTTTTCTTTCCCAAATTCGTATCTCGTCAATCACCTCCTACGAGACGAAATCTCTGTTCAGGTCGTAGATTGCCATGTGACGTGTCTAGAATACGTCCTCTGATATGTCGCGATGTCCCTTTCACGAGGGATACTCGCTCCAGGAGTTAGAATTCTGGTACCTTAAGGTAAATTCTCTGGGAATATCGCCGTAGTTGTAATATACCCTAGGAAGCTACCCTATAGGAACTTCCATCAGGACGACATGGCTATCTCACCCAAAAATAGATTTTTCGCTTCGCTCAAAATCCGTTATATATATATATACTATGTACTGCATATATGTGTGTGCGTGCGTGTGTGTGCGTATGTATTTATACATACTTAGGTAAATGTGCCCGCCACCTCCAAAATTATGAGAAAATGACATTCATTCAGATATGCATAAATTCATATTTAATCATAGCATGAATCCATTCATGATATTCCTTACGAGAGACTTTTCTAAAAAGTGACCGTTATTATAAATTCATGCGTCCACCTAATCAAGACGGATGACGCCCGAATTACCACATTAAATGTGCCGAGTTTGAAGGTGGCATTATTCTTAGTGCGTGATGGTCTTCGTTATTGCGTTACTCAAAAAGATGATATGGATGATCTCTAAACATAATTAATAGATAAATTAAATGTAAGCATATGATATGGATTTAATTTTAAAGCTTAGGTAAAGAATAAGAATATAAGAATACAACTAAAATACTCCTTTTATGTTTACCATGGGATGGAAAGATGAGATGAAAAGGGAATTTTTTCCTAAATTTCTCCTTTTCTATGGTACTATTTTCCTTTACGACGCCGCTGGGACTCATATCCTAGGTAACTGGGGATGATAGAAAGTCAATTAGGCTTCTATGGGCTTTTTGTGGAATAAGGAAGGCTCCAGAAGCGTTTGGGAAAGGTACAGGAAAGCGATAATCATCAGTTTTGGAATGCCGATAAAATGATAATTAGCAATCAAGTTAAATTAACCCTAATATTAAGTGGCGAGCTTTTTATTTTCAGAGATGATGTTTGATAGATTTCAATTATACTAAGATTACGACGAAATAGGATTTATCCAACTTTTATATTTTGTAGTCCAATACTCTCGAAGGCAAAATAAAGTAGTATTTATATTTGAGCAATGTATATTGTAAAATACTTATAGATAACACTTATCAGTATACCAATTATGGAAACTAAAACAGAAGTCAATGGTATAGAAGCAGAGACATATCTGAATTAACTGCTACTTAGTTTTCGCCGACATTTCCATCTCACAGGTGTATTATGTTTACCGTTCTGTATTCAAATGTTCATTCCATGAGTGATCATAAATTCCTGGCGTGACAAACTCAAGTTACACACATAGTTAAATATAAGTGACTTTAACATAATTCAGAAATGTTTATTCTAGGATATTTCCCTATAAAGTTATATTATCTCTAAAACATTACTTTGATGAATTAATGCAAACCAGTTGTGTTTTCTGTGGTCTCTCATGCTGCCAGCATAATTGCATATGTGACCATTCTATGTCTCTCGAACCTCATTAACATTCATTACCTACTACATTGGGATTGGTTGTTCTAGGTTTTGCATTCCTGATATCATGACAGGGGACCAGAATTTTTCTTGGAATCTTGCCTTTATATATATGATGTGGAGCAAACTGGAATTTATTTCGATTTTTATCTTATTGATAGGTACGAAAATTGTTGTGAACATATACGCTAATTTAAAACTAACAGCAACCCGGCGATATCTGTTTTTGTCCATAAAAAAGATCTCGTCTCTAAGCCAATACCTTACCTGCTCTCTCTCTCTCTCTCTCTCTCTCTCTCTCTCTCTCTCTCTCTCTCTCTCTCTCTGATGAACGTTAAATGCATGAATTCAAACTAAAGAGAATGGGATAATTTTTTATTACCAAAATTTCATCCACAGTTTTTTCTTTCAATTTTTATTTCAAAAGTTTCCCTTTTCGGTGAAACAAAAAGTCAGCAATTAGCTGCAAACTTCCAAGAGCGAAGAGACCCAAATCCATAAAGTAAAAAATCTTTAAAAATATAGTTTTTTTTTCTATATAGTTCTGCATGAAATGAAAGCTTAGAATTTACTTATATTATTATTATTATTATTATTATTATTATTATTATTATTATTATTATTATTGCGAATGAAGTAAGTAACAGTCCATCATTTTCCTAACTATATGTGCTGTTTCAAGTAGCACGCTCTTTTGTACAAGTCCTAGGGCTACACCGGTGCCTACCTTCTGGAGATTCATTTTCAATGACTTAGGTATGGTCCCTAGTGCTCCTATGAATATTGACATTACTTCTACCTGCATACTCGATAGCCTTCTTAATTCAATTCACAGGTCCTGTTATTTTTTCTATTTGTTCTCTCCCCTTATCTTCCAATCTTGAGTCTCACGATACTGTGACATCTATGAGTGATACGTTTTTCGTTGTCTTTTGTCGACCGGAGTGACCTCTGGTCGATGTGTTTGTATCGCCCTACCCGTCCTTTTACTGTACTCCCAGAATAATTTAACCTGATCATTTTCTACCACAGCTTGAGGTTAGTGTTCGTACCATTTTTCGCTGCATTGCATTTCAAATTTTCTACTAAGACTCCTATGGAGAGCTTTAGCCACTGCACCATGTACTAAGAGCAAGTGCTGAACATTCACTGGCGATGTGGTGGATTTTTTTCCCCCCATACATTTTCAGTACTTTAACGAGATGTTAGTTCCGTATATTGCTCGCTGAAACCCTTGGACGGCATAATTGCATAGAAGAAAATACTGCATAAAAATCTCATGATATCAGCATTAATGGGGATTATCAACAATTATACAAAAAAAACTTTCAATGAATGTTGAAATAGATTCTTTGACTAATTACAGCATAAACCAGTAACAGGAACGTGATGAATTTGAGAAATGAATGAATAACCTCAAATCGGAGTAGAGAGAGAGATAGAGAGAGAGAATCCAAAACCAAAATTATATTCTTTCTTATGTACTTCTCTTGTCGGTTAAATTTACAATCATCCCTGTGACTTTATCAAATTTTCATGTAGTGTTCATTTCTATAACAACCATAAAAAAAAAAAAAATGGTGAATTTTTTAGTTTGGGAAAAAAATGTGTCATTCTTCTGGATGTCACAAGAAATTCTGTTATATAATTTTCTCTTTCTTAGATAACGACTAATATGAAATAATAACCACATTTAAAAAACAAAACAGGGAAAGCAGGAAATGAACTGAAGCTTAAATATTAAAGTCGTTACAACGATGCATTGTCGCAATAGATAAGAGGAAAGATAAATACATAACCTTCTTATATGACAGGAATTATAGCCCTTCTAAGTTCAAAACTATGAATATCTAAATTTCCTTTATTCTAACCATCGCAAACCGATTCTCCAACCATGAATAATTCACCTCCCTATTTAACTTTCAGGAAAAGGCATTTGTTGAGGTACAGTGGATTAAGTAAACGTAATTTACTTAGAGTGTAAAATTGTCTTTTATCTTACGAATGTCAAATATCATCTTATTGCATAAATGATATTTTCACATCAATCGGTAATTCTTGATTTCGTAATTAGTTACCTTTTTCTTATGCTATTAATTTATTTAAATTACTGATGGAATACGAACGGCTGGGGAAAAACAATCATTGAACAAATCCTAACCTCTTCTAAACAAAAGTAAATGTTTCCTGGATGTTTGTCTTGAATATCTATCTATCTATCTATCTATCTATCTATCTATATATATATATATATATATATATATATATATATATATATATATATATATATACACAGATATAAATATATATATAAATATATATATATATATATATATATATATATATATATATATATATATATATATATATATATATATATATATATATAAAATGTTAATTGTTGGTATTACAGGTAGGAGACTTTGACATTTAGAAAGTCTCGCCTCGTTATATCTACAAATAAGAATGAATAATAGTTTCTTCTCTTCTGTGATGAAACGCTTTGATAATGGAAGGAGGATAAATTATTATTTTTTTATAAAAAATGAAGCTTTTATACTGGTATGGAGAGTTATTCCATTTCATATCCTTGAAGGAGAATTATTCTTTTGGCGTTTTAGTAACAAAGACTACTAACCAATGAAAAATAGAATATTTCAAGTAATTAAAAATTCTATACGAACATACTTTAGAAAAATGATAACAAGTCTTTTTTTAGATATTATTATTCTTTTTAAAACACCTTTGATTTGCTCTAATTGTAATTTTGCTACAGGAAGTCAATGTTTGCGGTTAAAAAAAAATTGAGGCTCTTGTCTATCATATATGAATGCATATATGCTAGAAACAAGGAAATTTCAAAATGAGTTAGTAATATTATAAGAGGAATATTATAACCATAGAATACAAATAAATAATCTATATTAAATAAAGCTTATTACTATTGACTTGACTAAAACAAAAAATGTAAAGTGCAACATGTTAGCCAAATGAGACAAGATATTGTAGCATTCAACTCAGTTGATGATAATATTTCCTAACAATTGTGGGAAGAGGCATCAAGACCGGTGTTACAAAATTATTTTTGAATGAAAAGAGAAGTTTCGAAAGTAATTCATATATCAGCCCTCATTTATAATATCTACTTTTAGAATCCGATACAATTATCCAGTCAAATATTATTTACCCTAATAAAACTTAAAACATTAACAATTGCCATTTCATAGAATATCGTAAGGAATGAATGTAGAAAACGGAAAT
>NC_090739.1:107395203-107408025 GCF_036898095.1 Palaemon carinicauda | reverse complement strand
TTCTATGGTTATAATATTCCTCTTATAATTTTTCTACCAAATTTTGAAATTTCCTTGTTTCTAGCATCTATACCTTCATATATGATAGACTAGAGCAGTGGTTCTCAAACTGGGGGTCGCCAAATGCTTTTGGGGGGGTCGCGAGATGATGTTAAGAAAATATAAATATAAGTAAGCAAAAAATAGTATTATGGTCAACTTTAGTTTTAAGGCTAAATCATAATAATTCTGCTAAAATATTTCAAATCAATAATAAACCAAATGTTTATATTTTAGTACAACAAATATATATATATATATATATATATATATGTATATATATATATATATATATATATATATATACACCTTATATTTTGTCATTTACCGTAACTAGTTACGAATTGTTACGCATCTTTAAGAATAACACTGAAAAGAGAGCCGGGTGGGACAATAGTAACACCATGGGCCTTTGCAAAAACTAAACTAAATATTACACACTAGTGATTCCCCCACTGCTGCGCTGGGACTAAGTTTCTATGCAGTAGTGTCATTGATTTTAAGCTAGCATTATTAGTTCTGGAAGGTATGATTTATCAAACATAAACGTCTTTTTTTTTTTTGCTATTTTTGACAGTTTTGAGCAAGGGTGTATATCCGTCAGTCCGCGTGATTCTCATACGAGTAGGATATTCCCTCGATAATAGCATACTAGTTTTGCCGTAACTTACTCATATTTTGTCATTTTATTTTTCCCCTTTAAGCAAACGAGTCTGTTAACTATAAAAAACGAAGCAAAATTATTAAAGCTGATGGACTTTCATGTATGGGTAAATGAATACATAATATTTAAATAAAACAAACTAAACATATAAAGAAATACAATAGTAATTATGAAATAATAAACGAATAAATTTAAGATATACAAAAGGGAAAATAAGTAAATAGCTGAATAGTTAAATAGATAAATAAATGAATTAACACATTTATAGATAAATGCAAAAAAAAATGAACGAAAAAATAAGTAATTAAATGAATATATAAAATGTAAGAAATTAATGGATAAGTAAATAAACTGATTGATTGATAAAAAGATTAGTTAATGAATAAATAAATCAACTGATGAAATCAGTAACTGATTAGTTGATAAGCAAATAAAAAAAAAACAATAAATATAATATATTTATATATCTTGCCACTGATAGTGTTAAACTATTATTCATGATTTTTTTCCACGCATTACATTTTATTATACAATGTACTTGCAATAGTTCCAATATTTTACCTACATTTCCTAGAAACATCGTACAAAACTGAGATGTCACCTCCCCATCTCACTGTCAATTTACACTCGTACACGTTCAGTACCTGTCCGTTTTCCAGTCCTGAGCTCCGTTGGCGCACAGTGAATGAGCGTGACCAGTTGCCAGATGCTTAATAACAATGCATCACCAATTTACAGTAAAATTTTGACTTTTGCTTGATACTCAGGGTCTCAGATTACGTGATGCTTAAAACTAAATGTCAGTATACATACTTTCAAATTTATCTGGTATTTAAATAACAATTAATTGATATTTTATCTATCTGATTATCAATATGGCATTTACTATCAGCAGTCCAAGACGGCACATGAGTCGAGTTAGTCAACGGTGAGTCTTTCCTCAGTCACAGCTGCCTCGTGTGTGTTTAGGGACAATTTTTGATAGCAAGGTATATACATATTAAGCAATATGGAGCGATGGATAATCCGTAGGACTGCAAACAAGGAAGGAACATCAGATACTGACAACAGTGTCTCAGAAACAACTGATGAGATTCCTTCCGAACTACCATCTACCAGTTCTACTTCAAATATAGATAAAAGGCAAGACAAACGTAAGGGTAAGACCTCCCAGTATGACCAATCATCCAAACCCAAACTTCGGAAATATCAAGCAGAATTTATAAAATTCGGATTCACTAGTTTTACCATTGATAAGATGCAGTACCCCCAATGTGTTATGTGCTCAGAAGTACTTGCAAATGAAAGCTTAAAGCCTGTGAAAATGAAAAGGCATTTGCAAAGCAAGCATCCTTCTCATGCTGATAAACCAATAGAATTTTTCCGTCGAAAGGAGGGAGAGTTGCAGGGTCAAAAACAAGTGCTAGCTCAGAAAACCACCACCTCTGCCAAAGCTCAGATGGCATCATTTGAGGTAGCATACCTAATTGCACAGTCCAAGCAGCCACATACCATTGGGGAAACCCTCATGAAACCTGGTGCAGTGACTATGAGTCGGATTATGCATGGTAATAAGATGGCCCGTGAGCTGGAAACAGTCCCGCTGTCTAACGACACAATTACTCGACGAATTAATGACATTTCAAATGACATTAAGTGTCAGCTGATTGAGAGGGTTAAGGGAAAGAAGTATGCTTTGCAGCTAGATGAGTCGACAGACATATCAAATTCTGCACAATTACTTGCATTCATTAGATACAGTTTTGGTGGAAAACTTCAAGAAAACATGCTTTTTTGCACTGTACTAGAGGGGACCTGTACAGGTAGTGACATTTTCACAAAGCTAGACACCAAAATACAAAAGGAGGGCTTGTCTTGGGACCAGTGTGTTGGTGTGTGCACAGACGGTGCTGGGGCAATGTTGGGTAAGAGGAAAGGACTTAAAGCAAAAGTTTTACAAGTGGCACCTCACATAAATTTTACACATTGTATTATTCACAGGGAAGCTCTTGCTAGCAAAGCACTCAATCCAGAGTGAAGCAGTGTTCTTCAAACTGCGATTAAAATAGTAAATTACATCAAAACACGTCCCATAAATGCCAGGCTGTTCTCCACACTCTGCAATGAGATAGGCTTGGAGCATGAAGCACTGTTGTTCCACACAGAAGTCAGGTGGCTGTCCTGAGGCAAAGTTCTCAGCCGCTTGTACGAACTACGAGATGAGGTGCGCCTGTTCCTGATCAAATCTAAGTCCCAACATGCTGACTATCTGACTGACCCTGACTGGTTAGCAAGTCTAGCATATTTGTCTTGTATATTCGAAAGACTTAATCTGCTGAATTTATCACTACAAGGCCCAAACACGAACATCTTGATTCTTTCTGACAAAATTGATGCATTTACAAGGAAGCTGGAACGATGGGCTGTGCGAGTTGATGGGGGCAGTGTTGAAATGTTTCCTGAGGTGGAAGAATTTATGGCGGAGAATGAATTAAGCGTCGATAACGTGAAGGTAATGATCACGACTCACCTACAAGGTCTTGTGGACCACTTCAAGAAATACTTCCCAAAAGAGACAACCCCACAACAATATGACTGGATACGGCAACCATTCACTGCTACAGGGGATCACTTATCATCCGACATGGAGGATGAGCTGCTGGAGCTCTCCAGTGATCGGACTTTACAGGCATCGTTTGGCTCAACCACACTGGATGAGTTCTGGATTTCAATTGCAAGGGAATATCCACGATTATCCATGGCAGCAATGGATGTATTACTTCCTTTTGGATCAACCTATTTATGTGAAAAGACTTTTTCGGCACTGACTTATATAAAAAACAAATACCGATCAAGACTCAGGGTGGAGGATGATCTCCGAGTTGCCATCTCTGGTATCAAACCCAGGATGGAGTTACTGTGCTCAAAAAAGCAGGCCCATGTATCTCACTAATTGATGTTAGTTATTCATGATAAACTTAGGCCTGTGTAAATACTGTTTTCACTGTGGAATAGGGATATAATTAACTAATCACTGCTAGTGGAGCCCCATAGTTGGGCCTAAATATTGATCATTGTCATTAAACTTCCATGAATATTGTACTTTTATTTTAACAGTCACTAAATAAGTAATTATTTCACAAGAAATTCATACAGTTCTTCTAAAGCCAAAAAAAAAAGAAAAAAAATATTATCTCAGACATAATTTCCAAAATTTTCCAAAATATTGATTTTGAAACCAAAAGGGTATGAAATAGCTTTGAGTCTACTGGATGTTTGTGTGGGTATACTGTCTCATATGAGAATTATAGATCATTAGCTGATTTTAGGTTTCAGCAAATTTGTAATATCAGCACCCAAGTCAAACGCTATAATTATTTTGTTAATCATTTCAAGCCCAGCCTGAATATCTAAATTTTGGTATAAAGATACCAGTAATTTTTTCTTTATTGTGCTAAAGTTTACAAACACTGACATAATTTATGCTATCTGCAGTAGCTTTCTTCAACAAAGGTATAATTCTAATTTCATACTTATTATTTTCTCTTGAAGCAGTTAGCAAAGTGTGAGTGCCTGTACGGATTTAACATTAATTCTATAAATTTAAATAGACTGTATTGCTTTGCCTATTTTGTCTTTAAAGATTGTGATTTTTTCTACAAGTAATAAATTAGTTAACTCTATAATGCGTATATTTTTTGCATTTATCTTATCATGTTTGTTGTTATTATGTTCTTATGATTCGGGGCATAGGCATGTACTGTGTGTGTGTGTGTGTGTGTGTGTGTGTGTCAGAAGCACTTCGGGGAAAGGCGAGGGTCACATGCCTCTAGCAATATCGTTTGGGGGGTCGCGGGCTGAAAAGTTTGAGAACCACTGGACTAGAGCCTCAAATTTTTTAATCCGCAAACATAGATTCCCTGATTTACATATTTGCAAAAAATCCGTCGTCGCGCTCTTGCAAAATTACAATCAATGCGAATGCTTAGAGGTTTTCTAATTGAATGTGATTTAAAAAAAAATATCTAAAAAGGACTTATTATTTCTTTTGAAGTATGTTCGTATAAAGTTTTAGTTACCTAAAATATTTTGTTTTTATTTCATTGGTTAGTAGTCTTTGTTATTTAGATATTCACACTAGAAAAAAACTAAAACGTCAAATGACCAATTCTCCTTCTAGGATATGAAATGAAATGACTTTTCATATCAGTCTAATAGCTTCAGTTTTTATGACAAACATAATTTATCTTCCTTCCATTATCAAAGCGTCTCATCACAGAAGAGAAGAAACTTATTCATTCTTATTTGTAGATAAGAGACGAGACTTTAAATGTGAAAGTTTCCCAACGTGTAATACCAACAATCAACATTGTATATATATATATATATATATATATATATTGAATTTATGTCAAACATCCAGAAAACATTTATTTTAGCTTCGACGAGGTTAGAATTTTTTCAATTATCGTTTTCCCCATCTGCCTTTGTTCCATCGGTAATTAAAAGAAATTATTAGCACGAGAAAAAGGTAACTAAATACGAAATCAAGTACTACTAATTGATGTGCAAATACCATTTATGCAGTAAAATAATATTTGACATTAGTAAAATAAAAGACAATTCTACACTCCAGGTAAATTACGTTTACTTAATCAACTGTATCTCAGCAAATGTTATTTCCTGAAATTTAAATAGGGATATGAATTATTCATGGTTGGAGACTCGGTTTGCGTTGGTTAGAATAAAGCAAATTTAGATATTCATAGTTTAGGACTTGGAAGGGCTATAATTCCTGACGTATAAGAAGATTAATTATTTATCTTTCCTCTTATCTATTGCGATAATGTATCGCTGTAACGTTTTTAATAAATTAAGCTTCAGTTCATCTCCTGCTTCCCCTGTTTTTTTTTTTTTTTTTTTTTTTTTTTAATGTGGTTATTATTTAATATCAGTTGTTATCTAGGAAAGAAAAAATTATATAACAGAATTTCTTGTGACATCCAGAAGACTGACACATTTTTTCCAAATTAAATAATTCACCATTTTTTAGAAAGTTGTTATAAAAATAAACACTACATGAAAATTTGATAAAGTCACAGGGATGATTGTAAATTTAACGGACAAGAGAAGTACAGAAGAAAAAATATAATTTTGATTTTGGATTCTCTCTCTCTCTCTCTCTCTCTCTCTCTCTCTCTCTCTCTCTCTCGGGTGGATATACGAGGTGCCTCACAATGAGGGACCTGGGGGAACCCAAACAAAAAATAAGGCAATAAGGTAAGTAAGGCTCTCTCTGTTCCGATTTGAGGTTATTCATTCATTTTTCAAATTTATCACCTATATGTTACTGGTTTATGTTGTAATTAGTCAAAGAATCTATTTCAACATTTATTGAAAGTGGTTTTTATAATAATTGTTGATAATCCCCAGCAATTCTGATATCATGAGAATTTTATGCAGTAACATCTCGTTAAAGTACTGGAATTGTATAGCAAAAGAAAAAAACCATCCACCACATCGCCAGTGAATGTTCAGCACTTGCTCAGAATCAATGTAACATGATACAGTGGCTAAAGCTTTCCATTGGAGTCTTTGTCGAAAATTTGAAATACAATGCTGCAACAAATGGTACGAACACCAACCTCAAGCTGTGGTAAAAAATTATCAGGCTAATGTATTCTTGGACTACAGTATAAGGACGGGTAGGGTGATACAACACATCGACAAGAGGTCACTTCGATCGACAAGACAATGAAAAAAGTATCTCTCATAGATGTCACAGTATCGTGGGACTCAAGAGTGGAAGATGAGGGGAGAGAAAAAAATAACAGGACCTGTGAATTGAATTAATAAGGCTATCGAGTATGCAGGTAGAAGTGATGTCAATATTCATAGGAGCACTAGGGACGATACCTAAGTCATTGGAAATGAATCTCCAGAAGGTAGGCACCGATGTAGCCCTAGGACTTGTACAAAAGAGCTTGCTACTTGAAACAGCACATATAGTTAGGAAAATGATGGACTCCTAAGGAAGCTGATGCAACCCGGAAACCCACACTATAAACCATCAGCCTCTATAGACTATGACCAACAAAATGATGATAATAACTAGCTTAACTCGGGACGGATTTTGGTTATGAGATCGGCATTGTCCCTCGTTGAAGTCGTTCACTTTCACATAGTTTACTGTAATGTTGCTACATTTAACATCACATTTTAGAAGGCTACATGATAGCTGCATCTTTTCAATTGTAGATATTACTATGGAATTTTGTAGGAACAGAGAAACTATGCTTCCCATCAATCCCTGAAATTTTCACAAGGATATGTTAATTATTATAGGAACAATTTACTTCACCGCTAAGAATAACCATTCAACCCATACCGAAATAAACATATGCTGTGGCTTTTCTATGGCAGATATTAACAGGAAAATTGGTATGGACAAATCAAATATCCATCCCACAAATCCCCGGAAATTTCATTTAGATATGAAGTATTCTACGAGTGATTTACGGCGCCGCCGAAAATCGGCCTCCGGCAGATATCGAAAACTGGCTACTGTGACTTTTCTATGATAAGTATCAATACGAAAATTGATTTGAAGGTAGGCTATATAACGCCCATCAAACTGCGTGAAAAGAAATTGGATGTCTGTGAAACTCTATGAGTTGTTTGCTCCTCCTCACTGATTTTTTAGCTAAAAGTCGTCATTTACCAACAAAAGTGACAGCCAGGGCATGCCTATAGCAGGTATGAACATCAAAATTGGCAGAAAAAAAGCTTATATATATCTAAAAACTCCATTTAAATTTCATTTTGAAAATATTTATTGGTATAGGAGTTATTGAATCCGTCGTTGAAAATAAATACCCCCCCCCCTTCCACCGACGCTCAGAATTCTAAGGAATGACTGAGCTACAGGTTGGGTGCGATATCTTGAAAAAAAATGTTGGCTTTTCATATAAGGTCACTTACTTCATTCGCAATAATAATAATAATAATAATAATAATAATAATAATATAAGTAAATTTTAAGCTTCCATTTCATGCAGAACTATATATAAAAAAAAAATATATATTTTTAAAGATTTTTTACTTTATGGATTTGGGTCTCTTCGCTCCTGGAAGTTTGCAGCAAATTGCTGACTTTTCGTTTCACTGAAAAGGGAAACTTTTGAAATAAAAATTGAAAGAAAAAACTGTAGATGAATTTATGGTAATCAAAATGATCCCATTTTTTTAGTTTGAATTCATGCATTTTTCGTTCATCAGAGAGAGAGAGAGAGAGAGAGAGGAGAGAGAGAGAGAGAGAGACAAACCTGTTAAAATTCAGACAAGGGAAAAGATAGAAACTTTCGTATGTATTTTGAGAGAGAGAGAGAGAGAGAGAGAGAGAGAGAGAGAGAGCACAAATATGTTAAACTCGAGACAAAGGAAAAGATAGAAACTTTCGTTCGCATTTTCTTTCGAAAAACTAAATTATCTCAGTCTATTTAACATAAGAATATTTGGAGGGCTACGGTTATTAAAACAATTATTGCAGAGAGAGAGAGAGAGAGAGAGAGAGAGAGAGAGAGAGAGAGAGAGAGAGGAGAGAGAGAGAGAGAGAGAGAGAGAGAGAGCACAAATATGTTAAACTCGAGACAAAGGAAAAGATAGAAACTTTCGTTCGCATTTTCTTTCGAAAAACTAAATTATCTCAGTCTATTTAACATAAGAATATTTGGAGGCCTACGGTAATTAAAACAATTATTGCAGAGAGAGAGAGAGAGAGAGAGAGAGAGAGAGAGAGAGAGAGAAAGCAGGTATTGGCTTAGAGACGAGATCTTACTTCATTGACAAAAACAGATATTGCCGAGTTGCTGTTAGTTTTAAAGTTAGCGTATATGTTCACAACAATTTTCGTAACTATCAATAAGATAAAAAATCGAAATAAATTCCAGTTTGCTACACATAATATAAATATATATAAAGGCAAAATTCCAAGAAAAATTTTGATCCCCTGTCATGATATCAAAATGCAAAACCTGGAACAACCAATCCCAATGTAGTAGGTAATGAATGTTAATGAGGTTCGAGAGACAGAATGGTCACATATGCAATTATGCTGGCAGCACGAGAGACCACAGAAAACACAACTGGTTTGCATTAATTCATCACATTAATGTTTTAGCTATAATATAACTTTATAGGGAAATATCCTAGAATAAACATTTCTGAATTATGGTAAAGGCACTTATATTTAACTATGTGTGTAACTTGAGTTTGTCACGACAGGAATTTATGATCACTCATGGAATGAACATTTGAATACAGAACGGTAAACATAATACACCTGTGAGATGGAAATGTCTGCGAAAACTAAGTAGCAGTTAATTCTGATATGTCTCTGCTTCTATACCATTGACTTCTGTTTTAGTTTCCATAATTGGCATACTGATAAGTGTTATCTTTAAGTATTTTACAATATACATTGCTCAAATATAAACTACTTTATTTTGCCTTCGAGAGTATTGGACCACAACATATAAAAGTTGGATGAATCCTATTTCGTCGTAATCTTAGTATACTTGAAATCTATCAAACATCATCTCTGAAAATAAAAAGCTCACACTTAATATTAGGGTTAATTTAACTTGATTTCTAATTATCATTTTATCGGCATTCCAAAACTGATGATTATCGCTTTTCTGTACCTTTCCCAAACGCTTCTGTAGCCTTCCTTATTCCACAAAAAGCCCATAGAAGCCTAATTGACTTTCTATCATCCCCAGTTACCCAGGATATGAGTCCCAGCGGCGTCGTAAAGGAAAATAGTACCATAAAAAAGGAGAAATTTAGGAAAACATTCCCTTTTCATCTCATCTTTCCATCCCCTGGTAAACATAAAAGGAGTATTTTAGTTGTATTCTTATATTCTTATTATTTACCTAAGCTTTAGAATTAAATCCATATCATATACTTACATTTAATTTATCTATTAATTATGTTTAGAGATCATCCATATCATCTTTTTGAGTAACGCAATAACGAAGACCATCATGCACTAAGAATAATGCCACCTTCAAACTCGACACATTTAATGTGGTAATTCGGGCGTCATCCGTCTTGATTAGGAGGACGCATGAATTTATAATAACGGTCACTTTTTGGAAAAGTCTCTCGTAAGGAATATCATGAATGGATTCATGCTATGATTAAATATGAATTTATGCATATCTGAATGAATGTTATTTTCTCATAATTTTGGAGGTGGCGGGCACATTTACCTGAGTATGTATAAATACATACGCACACACACGCACGCACACACATATATGCAATATATAGTATATATATATATATATATATATACAGTATATATATATATATATATATATATGTGTGTGTGTGTGTGTGTGTGTATGTGTATGTGTACATACAGTAAATGTACATATATACAGTATCCACACATGCGTCTATTTGTATATATACATACATACATGCAGAGAGAGAGAGAGAGAGAGAGAGAGAGAGAGAGAGAGAGAGAGATAGAGAGAGAGAGAGAGTTTCTCATGTAAACTATTCCACATATCCTTATCTTAATATTCTGGTGTTTTTTGTATTTCGTGAATGCCCTCAAACATTCTTAGTTGTTTACTAATCATCTTAGCTATGCCGTATTCATTCTGATGCTTATATATAAACTATTAATTTTTAGCAATGAAAAGTAAGACTAGAAATAAAACATCCCTCTCTAGTTCAGCGGAAATTTAAACCATTGTCTGTTATGAGACGAAGACTCATTTCTTTTCTTTAAATTTTTCCTCTTGTGATTCTCTATAAGGTCTCGATGAGCAACAGTTGGCCAATTTGAAGAAGAAAAAAAGAGAAGAATCTTGTGAAAGAAAATACAGGCATATTGCTTCCCTGCTCTAGATTGAAGAAAGGTGTTTGATTTGTGGAACTCCTCCTAAAGAAGTATTTTCAATACCAGTGGTATCCCCTTCGTTTTTATTAACTATAATAGTTAAAGATGAAAATGGAATTTGAGCAATGGTGTTCCAAACTAATTTAGTTTATGTGTAATTAGCAAAATAAACATATGCAAAAGACTTTCTTAAACTTTTGATATTGTTTATAAATATGCTAAAAAATTTATCGTGCTGTAGATACCATCATATGTCAAGATTAGTTGTGGGAAACTGTATGTCATAAAGTAATTGATTATGATAATGTTTCGAAAGAATTGAGAATACAAAATCCTTTCTGACTTAAACCATTTTAAGAAACTGTAAAATGAAAAAGAATCTGAGACGGTGTTGAGGAGAAATAAGCCGAAAAGTATATGGAATGAGAAAATAAGTCATTGGAAGAAAATCGTTGGTTATACCCGGTACAGAAAGTCATATTACGTAAATAAAAACCTTTAATTAAAAGAAACCCACAAGACCTAATGTATTTGACCAAACACCAATAATCTAACAAACTTCTCTATAATTAATGCTTAATAATGATAAGAAATATATCATTCACCCTTTAAACTGGTAATGAATACTCTATTAATTTTTTTGGATACCTTCGTATTGCTTTTAGGAAATGGTAAAGCATATCCCAGCTTCATAGTCTCTTGTTAAAAGAGAACTCTGATTCTACCATCCAAAAAACTGCTTATTCGTCCATCCGTTCGCTTCCTTTCTGAAATTAACGAAATTGACGCCTTGTTTCTCTTTATACTTTCCAGGAGAGGAAGGTATTATTATTATTATTATTATTATTATTATTATTATTATTATTATTATTATTATTATTATTATTATTATTAGCTAAGCTACAACCCTAGTTGGAACAGCAGGATACTATAAGCCAAGGGCTCCAACAAGAAAAACTATCCCGGTGAGGAAAAGTAATAAGGAAATAAATAAACTATATGAGAAGTTATGAACAACTAAAATTAAATATTCTAAGAAAGTTATCAATATTAAAGCAGATCTTTTATAAATAAACTATAAAAAGACATGTCCGCCTGTTTAACATAAAAACATTTGCTGCAATTTTGAACTTTTGAAGTTCTACCGATTCAATTCCCCGATTAGGAAGATCATTCCACAACTTGGTCACATCTGGAATAAAACTTCTAGATTACCGTGCAGTATTGAGCCTCATGATAGAGAAGGCCTGACTATTAGAATTAACTACATGCCTAGTATTATATATCAAGAGTTAAATCGTCATGGTTTGGTGAGGATTTAATTTTGAAGCCATTTCTACCTCAAGTGATGTCTATCGTTGTGGAGAATAAAGATTATTTAACCGAAGTTCTATACTCATATCATTACTACAATATCAACAGCCTCTACAGATATCAAAAGACATTACTTCAATTAGTTCGTTATGCATGATACATAAGATTTTTCATAGTTCTGACCATCCTTTACATTTAGATCTTCCAGGAAAGTACCACCCAGTTCGTAATACTAGGTATGCAGTTAATTCTATTAGTCTTGCCTTCTCTATTATGAGGCTTGATACTACATAGTATTCTAGAAGCTTTATACCATCTTTAATCCAGTTATGGAATGATCTTCCTAATAGGGTAGCTTAATCGATTGAACTTCAAAAGTTCAAACTTACAGCAAATTTTTTTTATGTTGAACATAGTTTACATATGAAAAACTGTTTTAATGTTGCTACTGTTCATAAAATACTTTATCTTATTTGTTTATTACTTCTAATATTTTATTTATTTTCTATTTCTTTTCTTCACTGAGCTACTTTTTCTTGTTGGAACCCTTGGACTTATAGCATCCTGCTTTTCCAATTATGTATGTAGCTTAGGTAATAATAATAATAATAATAATAATAATAATAATAATAATAACAATAATAATAATAATAATAATAATAATAATAAACATACACACATATTTACACACACACACACACACACATATATATATATATATATATATATATGTATATATATATGTGTGTGTGTGTGTGTGTGTGCGTCTTTGACGCCTGCAATGGGTGGCTACAAAACGTGCTGCACTTCTGGCATTTGGTGATCACATATCTTATAAGGATGCCAGCATCATGTCCTTCCAAATAGCTATCAACTTGGCTTTGGTTTC
>NC_090739.1:107387703-107390203 GCF_036898095.1 Palaemon carinicauda | reverse complement strand
TTTTGTAAAACAAATCATTATTTTGGAGTTCCATTGGTATTTACTTCCAAAAAGGAGATGGAATAAGTTTCCAGCTCGAAAACAAAACCATAAAGTTTATATTTGCGAGATAATGTCAGCATCTCTTATTTATATCTTGTTTATGTGAATTTTTGCTTTGATGCAATACGTAATAGGTTATCTAATGAGCAGTTTGCTGGAATAAAAGGCATCGTTAAGCAAAACAGTAAGGTGATGCAGATGCTTCCTTATTTCTGATAGCAAATTGTTCATTAGCTGAAGTTGTGAAATACTTCAGGGGTTAGAGATGGTTTACACAGTTTTTAAATTTGGTTTTCATGGATGTACGTACAAGCGTACTTGCATGCATACACACTCACATACATAGTAGCATACGCACAAACACACATACTTATTAATATATCTATATATATACATACTGATTATATATATGTATGTATACATGAATACAGTATATATATATATATATATATATATGTGTGTGTGTGTGTGTGTGTGTGTATCATTCATATGTCTGTGTTTATAAGGATATATATGTATATACACCACACACGCATATATATATATATATATAAATATATATATATATATATATATACAGTATATATAATACGCATATATATACAGTATATATATATATATATATATAATGTTTGGGCGACATCGTCGAGTATAGGGAGCAGCGGTGAGCAGGAAGGTGGTGGCCAGCTGGTCACTCCTGGGTCACCAATGTGGCAAGATGCGAGTGGGTCAAAACAGAATGACGATCTGGACATGTCGGTTTTTTTTTTTTTTTTTTACTTTACATCATAACCTTATATATAAAAAGACTGAGGATAACAATGGCATAGAATCTTTAGCAATATGAAACAATATATATATATATATATATATGTATGTATGTATACGCATTTTATATATATGCATATATATATATATATATATGTATGTATGTATACGCATTTTATATATATGCATATATATATATATATATATAGATAGATACATACACGCACATATACAGTATATATATATATATATATGTGTGTGTGTGTGTGTGTGTGTGGTCAGATATATGAATAATCTTTTAGCTATATAGGTAGATACATTGCAACTACCTGGAAGAATGACTTCAATTTTTCTATATAAATTTCAAAGCAATTTATTGAACTGGAAGTCCTGTGAGCTATACAGCGAACAACTGAGACGACTTGAGGAATTAGCATTACTGTACACACGTCTACAAAGCACTATAAGATCAACAGGCCTAACACGTCCTACAAAAAGGGATGTGAGAAATGCCGTGTTATTAGATTTTACAATTTCCACATGCGACCCTCGTTCAGGAGAGGGGCTCCACTGGGAACGCCATTACAAAGTGGACGTTGTATTCGAATTCAACTGTACAATATATACTGTGTATATATATATATATATATATGTGTGTGTGTGTGTGTGTGTATATATATATATATATATACACACACACATATATATATATATATATATGTATATATATATATATATATATATATATTAAACATTGTCTAAATCAAAACAACTTGGATTATGGAAGGAAATTAGGCAAGTAGAATAGAAGACTATTGCAATGGTGTTTTGTGAAACGTTAAATGCATCAATCTTTAGGGAATACCTTCCATGAAACATCAGTATCACCTATAAATTAAGTCTTCTTCTAGGGTACCATTCATCTCTATAATGGTGTATCATTATTTTTCTCTTTTATTGTTCAGAATACCCCCGATAATTCATCTCTCAGATAAGCAATGTTTTTATACTAAATAGTAAATCCATTATATGCTTCCAAGAAATCAGGACATGTCGTCAATATATATATATATATATATATATATATATAGACACTAGTTTAACACCTATTCCAAACCACTTTCTCTCTCTCTCTCTCTCTCTCTCTCTCTCTCTCTGCAGCTAACAGTTTATGGCAGGGAATAATCCCTTTGGCCAATTCTGTATTGTTCTTATGTCAACATAACTTACTGTAAATAGAGTTTTATCAGTACGTATCGGCAACATGTAGTTTATTACCTGTAAGTCATATAAGGTGAACCACCAAATTCTATTTTGTCCTATTTATTTTTTCCCATTTTCATTTCTATCGTCTGCCGTTCCTTCCTTTTTTTCCTTCATTGCATTTTGTGTTACTTTCTATCATTAATTTTCGATTACTTGTTTAAATTTCTTATAGTTTTGTTCTATTCTTTCTTTTCATAAAGGTTCTTATATGAATAGAGCCTAAAGACACAATGAACAGCAACAAAATTTAGTTCAAATGTCATATCTAAAAGTTTACATAATAATAGCAAAAAATCATATATAGTATTTATACACATATGTACACAAGCAAACACATACACACACCTATATATATATATATATATATATATATATTACTGACAGATGGTAGTAGGGGATCAAGGAGTTCGATATTCTACTATTT
>NC_090739.1:107376495-107381495 GCF_036898095.1 Palaemon carinicauda | reverse complement strand
ATTTGGTTTTGTATACCATAACATGAAATAATTTTATTCTAAAATCTATAATTAATCTGAATATATCTTCCTAGAGTCTCATAGTCTATACAGTGGATAAATGAAGCTTTTTATATCATTACAAAACTATTACGTTAATGCTATTATTTGCATGATATTTATTTTCCATTACATTTCATTCCATGAAATAAAATCTATAATTAATGGGATTATATATTTTGGGAGTCCCAGAGTCTATAGAGTAGACAAATTAAGCCTGGTGTTTTAATATGTAAATATTTCTAATATTATGACACCCAGAGAGAGAGAGGAAAAAAAAAGCTGTATTGACTTTGACTACACCAATTGCTACTATATTAAACGACGCTGACCCTTCTTTGTACCTTAGCAAATAATAATAATAATAATAATAATAATAATAATAATAATAATAATAATAATAATAATAATAATAATAATAATAATAATAATCGTTATACTTCGATGTCTTTTGGAATTGTCGTTGTTGAATCACAGAGTCAAGTCATTTAGCCGTGTCATGTGTCTCATTGGCATTAGTTCTACCTATTATTAAGTTGTCTTATTTTTATTAGAGGATGATATTAGGTTCTTTTTTCATATAAAATCCCTGGGATATTTATTTCATTTTCCTTAAGGCGAAAGTTCGCCGTTTACGAGTATTTACAGATTACGTTTAGTTAATTTTTATATCTGTTCTGTGCCTAGTTATATCTAATGAAAAAATCGGATATTTAGTAGTACTGTAGTACTAAAATATCCCACACACATTCTCTCTCTCTCTCTCTCTCTCTCTCTCTCTCTCTCTCTCTCTCTCTCTCTCTCTCTCTCTCTCTCTCTCTCTCTCTCTCTCATAGGATACACTCAATTAGGGTTATTTGTAGTTATATGATTTCCATCTTCGATGAGTTTTTTTTTTTTGTTTTGTTTTCCCTTTGTTTTTACGTATGGAGAGTTGTTTTATTTAATTTCCATACAGATTGTATTTATATGTATTTTTATTTCCTATGGCATCTAATTCTAGCATTTTATATATTTCGTATATGTAGGTGTAATCATATCATATGAAGGCTTTTAAGGTTTTGGTTCTTTAAACATATAATTGGTTGTACACATGATTTTTTTTTTATTTCAATTATGATCCATAACAGAAAACAAAAATAATCTATCTGTATGCTAAGGATTGTGAAAATCATTCAACTGTTTTGCTTCGCAAACTAATAAATGAATAAGTTTATTCCATCTACTTATATATAAAAAGGATCTTTATACTTGAAGGTGTGTGTATATATACAAACAAATATAAAATATATAAAGATTCTTTGTCAATTGTTACTAACTTTTTTAAAAAGTATCAAGTAATTTTTATATAAGAAAACCTATTCTTTTTTCTTCTGCGCTCCGAATATGAGATTATATACGTTTTGTTTAATATTTGCTCTAGACATCTCGTAAAATATTTTATATAGTGCGTCTTCCTTGCATTTGTCTGAAAAAATAGCCAAGGCATGAATGGCAGGTTTTTAAAAGACATTTTATGAAAAATAAGTAAAACAGAGGGTTCACCAAAAAAAATGGCTTGGATAGAATTCTTTAGATACTGTATATTTCCTAATGAATCATATTGGATTGAAGGCAAATACAGTATATGAATAATATTTTGTTCTTATGGTCTTTCAAGATGAAAACCGAAGAGTGAATAATCTTCTTTCTTCAATTCTGTTTTGTCTTATTTAGTGGATAAATGTATTCTCTCTCTCTCTCTCTCTCTCTCTCTCTCTCTCTCTCTCTCTCTCTCTCTCTCTCTCTCTCTCTCTCTCTCTTACACACCCAAACATCCAAAATCAAAGAGTGAATAATTTTCTAGCTTAAATTCTGTTTTGTCTTATTTAGTGGATAAATGTATTCTCTCTCTCTCTCTCTCTCTCTCTCTCTCTCTCTCTCTCTCTCTCTCTCTCTCTCTCTCCTCTCTCTCTCTCTCTCTCTCTATCTCTCTCTCTCTCACCCAAACATACACATGCAAATACTCACATAGGCACATACAAAATAACCACAACACACTTACATATAAACAACCAACTAAACATTATTTTTTCATATTACAAAGAAAGTAATTTATCAGAGATAAAATACTTGATGCTTGTAATTGACTCTTTAATCAGGTGGTTAATATTCAAAGCAAGGTAATTAAGCACCATTACCATAATCCTGAAACGTATTACGAATAGTAATCGTAAACCATCTGACGTTGACTTTCACGGAATCTTGTACCCTCGGGAAAAACCAGTGACTAATTTACTTAAATAACATACTATGCTTCTTTCATTTAATAATCTTATAATAGCTATTAAATTTAAAACGAAAAAAGAGAAATCAAAACATATATAGGTCTACGAATTTCTAGTAACTGTGCGCTTGAAATAAGGAAATTAACATGAAGTCATAGAAAGATAATATCCAGCTGTAGACAATTAAATGAAACATTTGCAACGACTCAGCTGTTTGGAAAAGAGAAAATATAGGAAAAATAGGAGAAGAGGAATTAATTAGGAATTCATTTATTGTACAACAATTCGCTTTAGTAATCGTTAACAAAGGATATACGTCTAGTTTTGCAGCTCATGATGTCACAAGCGACAGCAATGACACAGATTGCTTGATTGCCAACACGTGTTCGCACAAGCAGGAAGGAGGTCCTGCTATCATATTCTCGCAGACTTAGAAATTAATCAAGAGCTGAATGGTTCTCGAGCAGGATGCAAACACCTCTTATGGAGATGAATTATACAGATAGATTTCGCGACATTTCTTGATATTCATCAATTATTTGTCTTTGAGATCACATTACTTGGTATATTTTTCATCCTTACCGTTTCTATTATTCAGTTGAGATACATTCGTCAAATTTACTGTAAATTATCGGGCAATTGCATATATAAAGGAATTAATATGATATCACATCTATAACAAACTAATGTTCATCCAGAGAATATGAATGCAGTAAATGAATTGCTTAGCATAGGCATTGCGAAAATAGGGCTGTTGCATCGTGCAAATTATAGAAACTGAAGTTAAATTCTCAAAAAAATCAAGACGGTATTATTATTAGGTTTAGTTTATTCGTACCAAATTGGAAATCTGATACTTTGGCTGATACTATTTTTTTTTCTTAATTCTGGCAACCATTCTTGGCTGCATACTTAGTTTTGAGAGACATATCCTTTCTGTTTCTCCTTACCCTACCAAAATTCAAAGTATATTGGGAAAATCTTTCAAGGTTTCTGGTTACAGGTGTGTCTTGAGAAGAATTTTTATTATAATTTTTCTTCACGGGGAAAGACTCACGTTCTATTTGAGGCAGGGTCGTTCAATAAGCTCTATAAAAGTTTTCAAAAATGTGAACATCTTTTGCGTCTAGATTTTCTCATACTAGTCCTTGGCATCCAATTGATCTTAAGGTATTACCATTTCTTTTGCAAAGGCCAATGCTACACAGTGTTTTGGATATACCTTTCCGATAGTCACCAAATTATGGAATTACCTTTCAATGTCAATAGTGGATTTCTTGGAATATCTAAAAGTACAAATTTGCATTTGTTGAACAATTTGGAGTAAGTTCTACTTCAGAAATTACATGTTATTCACTTTTTATATACAATTCATCTTGTTTTCTTTCACTCATGTATTTCGTTCTTTATGTCTCCGTTTCGGTTCCTTATTGAACTACTTTCCCGATTGGTGACTTTGCATTTTTAGCGGAAGAGTAATACCTATTGGTTTTCAGCAATCTACTGCTAAGACCATACACACGCACGCCCACTCACATACACACACACACACACAAACACACACACACACACACACACACATATATATATATATATATATATATATATATATATATATATATATATATATATATATACATATATAAATATATACATACATACATAAGAATGTGTATGTGCCTGTGTGCGTATGTGATATGTCTCCGTATATGTGTGCATGCATATATTCTCCATGCATACATGTTCAACTGTTTTGGAATCATGCAATTTTAATGACGTTTCAACATACCCAGTAAGGCGTCGGAGATGAGATGGCTTCCATTCTGCAAAGCTATCGAAACTTTTCTTCCCGAGACATGATCGTGTTCTGGTTTATGACGAGAACATCTTAACGAGTTTTCGCCCGGACACAAAATTCTCTTTCGCTTTTGCTGATATATTGCCTATTAGACAAGAAAGTTTATACGTATGCTTTTGTTTTTGTTATCTTGTTTCATGATATTCTATTAAACGGCTTAACAAAAAATAAGCGCTAAGATCTATTCATACTCTGTTGTATATTTGGTATGCATAAAAGTCATGTGCTTAAAATTCTGCGAGTTTTATTTTTTTTTTCCCCAAGAGTTTACTACTGCTCCTTAAGGGTAAACTTTTCTCATGTTTCAATTATTGTTGCTTTTTAAAACTTATGCAAATCATAAAGAAAGTCCAATTTCATATGAGTTGCTGAATAAAAAACATTCCCAAAAGAGGTTTAGTTTGAGTTGTGAGGCCAAGCGATGCTGACAGCAATAAACTTTGTAATTTTTATGTCTTGTCTAAGTAAATTAGCTGCTTTATAGAGAGAGAGAGAGAGAGAGAGAGAGAGAGAGAGAGAGAGAGAGAGAGAGAGAGAGAGAGAGAGAGAGAGAGAGAGATGATTTTTGAGGCAAAAACTCAATAATCACGACGCACTTGACACATGAGATTGGTGATAGCCTCTTCATCTGACGCCAAGGAAGGGATCACCACCTTATAGCCTCATGGAGGGGACACATGCACTTTACCTTCCCTCTACGTTGATCATATAAACGAGATACACACACACACTCATGTATAGATATACTGTATATATATATATACATATATATATATATATATATATATATATATATATATATATATATATATATATATATATATATATATATATAT
>NC_090739.1:107358995-107363995 GCF_036898095.1 Palaemon carinicauda | reverse complement strand
AAGAAGTATTAAGCTCGACAATTAAGCCAAGCTTCTTTATGCCAGGCAATTAAGCTAAGCCTTTAATCCAAATATCATTAAGCCAGACAATTAAGCCAAGCTTCTTTAGGCTAGACAACTAAGCCAAGCCTTTAATCCAAGTATCATTAAGCCAGACAATTAAGCCAAGCTTCTTTAGGCCAGGAGGAATTAAGCCAAGCCTTTAATCCAAGTATCATGAAGCCAAACAATTAAGCCAAGCTTCTTTAGGCCAGGCAATTAAGCCAAGCCTTTAATCCAAGAAACATGAAGCCAGACAATTAAGCCAAGCTTCTTTGGGCCAGGCAATTAAGCCAAGCCTTCAATCCAAAAAGCATGAAGCCTGACAATTAAGCCAAGCTTCTTTAGGCCAGGAAATTAAGCCAAGCCTTCAATATAGCAGCATAAAGCCAGATAATTAAGCCAAGCTTCTTTAGGCCAGGCAATTAAGCCAAGCCTTTAATCCAAGTATCATGATGCCAGATAATTAAGTCAAGCTTCTTTAGGCCAGGCAATTAAGCCAAGCCTTTAATCCAAGTATCATGAAGCCAAACAATTAAGCCAAGCTTCTTTAGGCCAGGCAATTAAGCCAAGCCTTTAATCCAAGAAACATGAAGCCAGACAATTAAGCCAAGCTTCTTTAGGCCAGGCAATTAAGCCAAGCCTTCAATCCAAAAAGCATGAAGCCTGACAATTAAGCCAAGCTTCTTTAGGCCAGGAAATTAAGCCAAGCCTTCAATATAGCAGCATGAAGCCAGACAATTAAGCCAAGCTTCTTTAGGCCAGGCAATTAAGCCAAGCCTTTAATCCAAGTATCATGATGCCAGATAATTAAGTCGAGCTTCTTTAAGCCAGGCAATTAAGCCAAGCCTTTAATCCAAGTATCATGAAGCCAGACAATTGAGCCAGGCTTCTTTAGGTCACGCAATTAAGCCAAGCCTTCAACCTAAAAAGCATGAAGCCAGACGATTAAGCCAAGCTTCTTTAGGCCAGGCAATTAAGCCAAGCCCTCAATCCAAGTATCATGAAGCCAGACAATTAAGCCAAGCTTCTTTAGGCCAGGCAATTAAGCCAAGCCTTTAATCCAAGTATTGTGAAGCCAGACGATTAAGCCAAGCTTCTTTAGGCCAGGCAATTAAGCCAAGCCCTCAATCCAAGTATCATGAAGCCAGACAATTAAGCCAAGCTTCTTTAGGCCACGCAATTAAGCCAAGCCTTTAATCCAAGCAGCATGAAGCCAGACAATTAAGCCAAGCTTCTTTAGGCCAGACAACTAAGCCAAGCCTTCAATCCAAAAAGCATGAAGCCAGACAATTAAGCCAAGCTTCTTTAGGCCAGGCAATTAGGCCAAGCCTTCAATCCAAGTATCATAAAGCCAGACAATTAAGCCAAGCTTCTTTAGGCCAGGCAATTAAGCCAAGCCTTTAATCCAAGTATCATTAAGCCAGACAATTAAACCAAGCTTCTTTAGGCCAGGCAATTAAGCCAAGCCTTTAATGAAAGAAGTATTAAGCTCGACAATTAAGCCAAGCTTCTTTATGCCAGGCAATTAAGCCAAGCCTTTAATCCAAATATCATTAAGCCAGACAATTAAGCCAAGCTTCTTTAGGCTAGACAACTAAGCCAAGCCTTTAATCCAAGTATCATTAAGCCAGACAATTAAGCCAAGCTTCTTCAGGCCAGGAGGAATTAAGCCAAGCCTTTAATCCAAGTATCATGAAGCCAAACAATTAAGCCAAGCTTCTTTAGGCCAGGCAATTAAGCCAAGCCTTTAATCCAAGAAACATGAAGCCAGACAATTAAGCCAAGCTTCTTTAGGCCAGGCAATTAAGCCAAGCCTTCAATCCAAAAAGCATGAAGCCTGACAATTAAGCCAAGCTTCTTTAGGCCAGGAAATTAAGCCAAGCCTTCAATATAGCAGCATGAAGCCAGACAATTAAGCCAAGCTTCTTTAGGCCAGGCAATTAAGCCAAGCCTTTAATCCAAGTATCATGATGCCAGACAATTAAGTCAAGCTTCTTTAGGCCAGGCAATTAAGCCAAGCCTTTAATCCAAGTATCATGAAGCCAGACAATTGAGCCAGGCTTCTTTAGGTCACGCAATTAAGCCAAGCCTTCAATATAGCAGCATGAAGCCAGACAATTAAGCCAAGCTTCTTTAGGGCAGGCAATTAAGCCAAGCCTTCAATCCAAAAAGCATGAAGCCTGACAATTAAGCCAAGCTTCTTTAGGCCAGGAAATTAAGCCAAGCCTTCAATATAGCAGCATGAAGCCAGACAATTAAGCCAAGCTTCTTTAGGCCAGGCAATTAAGCCAAGCCTTTAATCCAAGTATCATGATGCCAGACAATTAAGCCAAGCTTCTTTAGGCCAGGCAATTAAGCCAAGCCTTTAATCCAAGCAGCATGAAGCCAGACAATTAAGCCAAGCTTCTTTAGGCCACGCAATTAAGCCAAGCCTTCAATCTAAAAAGCATGAAGCCAGACGATTAAGCCAAGCTTCTTTAGGCCAGGCAATTAAGACATGCCCTCAATCCAAGTATCATGAAGCCAGACAATTAAGCCAAGCTTCTTTAGGCCACGCAATTAAGCCAAGCCTTTAATCCAAGCAGCATGAAGCCAGACAATTAAGCCAAGCTTTTTTAGGCCAGACAACTAAGCCAAGCCTTCAATCCAAAAAGCATGAAGCCAGACAATTAAGCCAAACTTCTTTAGGCCAGGCAATTAGGCCAAGCCTTCAATCCAAGTATCATGAAGCCAGACAATTAAGCCAAGCTTCTTTAGGCCAGGCAATTAAGCCAAGCCTTTAATCTAAGTATCATTAAGCCAGACAATTAAGCCAAGCTTCTTTAGGCCAGGCAATTAAGCCAAGCCTTTAATCAAAGAAGCATTAAGATCGACAATTAAGCCAAGCTTCTTTATGCCAGGCAATTAAGCCAAGCCTTTAATCCAAGTATCATTAAGCCAGACAATTAAGACAAGCTTCTTTAGGCCAGGAGAAATTAAGCCAAGCCTTTAATCCAAGTATCATTAAGCCAGACAATTAAGCCAAGCTTCTTTAGGCCAGGCATTTAAGCCAAGCCTTTAATCAAAGAAGCATGAAGCTAGACAATTAAGCCAAGCTTCTTTATGCCAGGAAATTAAGCCAGGCCTTTAATCCAAGTATCATGAAGCCAGACAATTAAGCCAAGGTTCTTTAGGTCAGGCAATTAAGCCAAGCCTTCAATCCAAAAAGCATGAAGCCAGACAATCAAGCCAAGCTTCTTTAGGCCAGGCAATTAAGCCAAGCCTTGAATCCAAAAACCATGAAGCCAGACAATTAAGCCAAGCTTCTTTTGGCCAGGCAATTAAGCCAAGCCTTCAATTCAAAAAGCATGAAGCCAGACAATTAAGCCAAGGTTCTTTAGGTCAGGCAATTAAGCCAAGCCTTCAATCCAAAAAGCATGAAGCCAGACGATTAAGCCAAGCTTATTTAGGCCAGGCAATTAAGCCAAGCCTTCAATCCAAAAAGCATGAAGCCAGACAATTAAGCCAAGCTTCTTCAGGTCAGGCAATTAAGCCAAGCCTTCAATCCAAAAAGCATGAAGCCAGACTATCAAGCCAAGCTTCTTTAGGCCAGGAAATTAAGCCAAGCCTTTAATCCAAAAAGCATGAAGCCAGACAATTAAGCCAAGCTTATTTAGGCCAGAAATCTAAGCCATGCCTTTAATCCAAAAACATGAAGTCAGACAATTAAGCCAAGCTTCTTTAGGCCCGGCAATTAATCCAAGCCTTCAATCCAAAAAGCATGAAGCCAGACAATTAAGCCAAGCTTCTTTAGGCCAGGTAATTAAGCCAAACCTTTAATCCAAGAAACATGAAGCCAGACAATTAAGCCAAGCTTCTTTTGGCCAGTCAATTAAGCCAAGCCTTCAATCCAAAAAGCATGAAGCCAGACAATTAAGCCAATCTTCTTTAGGCCAGGCAATTAAGCCAAGCCTTCGATCCAAAAATCATGAAGCCAGACAATTAAGTCAAGCTTCTTTAGGCCAGGCATTTAAGCCAAGCCTTCAATCCAAGCAGCATGAAGCCAGACAATTAAGCCAAGCTTTTTTGAGCCAGGCAATTAAGCCAAGCCTTTAATCCAAGAAGCATGAAGCCACACAATTAAACCTAGCTTCTTTAGGCCAGGCAATTAAGCCAAGCTTTTAATCCAAGAAGTATGAAGCCAGACAATTAAGTCAAGGTTCTCTAGGCTAGGCAGTTAAGCCAAGCATCCCTAATACCAAAACTGACTCTGCTCCCAGTCCTCCATCAGCAGCCATTGGATGAGCACTTCACTAGAGATGCAGCTTCCTTCCCCAGCTGAACTATCTTGGGCCAACCTATAAGGACAAGACTGTATACTAGAAGAATCCCAGCTTCATCCCTCTGCAGAGCCGGTCTTCTAGATTATTCCCTCAGATCCACCCAAAAGTTGGTATCCGAAAGAATAGATCTAGATATCCGACCATTTGTACACTTGACAAAGGTCCTGTACACCCCATCAAGGTACATAGCATACTAGAATCAGCCAAGTTTCTTCCCTCTGCAGAGTCAACCTTTTCAATTAGTCCAAGCACTATTTAAGCAGAGGAGTTTAGCCACAAATCCATCGAGGTGGGTAGTTATTCCAAACATCTTCGTCAGCTAAAGATCCCCCTCAGGTCTCCTTTCCTCATTAAACTGGATCTCATTCTCCTCATGAGACTGAATTTTATTTTCATTCCAAATAGTGAACTTAAACTGATTTTTAACAAAAAAAAAAAAAAAAAAAAAAAAAAAAATTTTATTAATTTTCCATTTTGTATTTTTTTTTTTAGATTTTTTACCATTTTATATTTTTTTTTTTTTTTTATTTGTAGATTTTTTTTTAATTTTTTGTTTTTTTAATTTTAGGGAAGACATCTAAAAGGGACTTCTGTCCATGTCCTCTTCACCGGACAACACACTGTAGTAATTATAAA
>NC_090739.1:107341495-107343995 GCF_036898095.1 Palaemon carinicauda | reverse complement strand
GCTTGATTTAGAGGTAAAAATTATGTTTCATGGAAGGTACTCCCTAAACAATAATGCATTTAACGTTTCACAAAACATCATTGCAGCAGTCTTCTGTTATACTGGACTAATATCATTCCACATTCCTATTTTTTCCTATTTAGACAATGTTTTATATATATATATAATATATATATATATATATATATATATATATATATATATATATATATATATATATATATATATATATATATATATATATGTGTGTGTGTGTGTGTGTGTGTGTGTGTGTGTGTGTTTGGTGTGTGATTGTGAATGTGAGTGTGCTTGCGTATGCATATAAATTTTACTCTGACTTTATATTTCTACATAATAAAAATTTTTCTGTCCCATACAACAAACCATATTAGTCTGCATCAAGCGGTAATGTGTTGCTAATAGTCTTGAAAATAAGTCTCAAGTTTGCTTACCTATTTGGGGCTATGATTAATCTCTTCATATACAGAAAAGATTTTCAGAGATGAAATCAGACTTCATTTACTTTGGGTAAAATAACCTACAAGTAGCAAGAAAAACACACAGTGACTTCACTAAAACTTCTATTGCAAAAATCAAGACCTTTATTCTAAAGGTTTTTAAAGATTCCAGTTAGACAAATAAAACTAGAACACTTCATCTCTAACATATTCCTTCAACACTCTCTTCATTATGTTTTCTTTTCTCTATTTCTATCCCTCCAGAAGCTAATACGAATCTTATTTTCAATACTGCTTCCAGCATTCTTGAACAGTCTGTAACAGTTGCTTCTCTTTTTTTCTCTAACAATATATGAAAAAAAAAGTTTCTCCAACACTTTGGTATCCAAGATTAAATCTGCTACAATATTTCACCAAGAATCAATCTTCTTCCGAATATGACCAAAGATTTTGCTGGAAGATTTAGTTTCAAACTTCTTTCCCTACATTAGAGGGTCAGTTGCCTGATGTGGCCTCTCCAAAGCCTTCTAACAGAGACATCTTCTTCCACCAAACCCTGTCTCTCCATATCATCCTTCACCTTATCTTACCATTAAATTCCCTGCCTCTATTCTTGATCTTATACGCCTAACAAGTTCCTGCCAAGCCCTCCTCACTCCTTCCCCATCAACCATCCTTAACACGTGCCTACACCATCTCAATCCAGACATTCTTATCACCTCTGTAATCTTTACTGCCCCGGCCAAAATTCCTATTTCATCATTTTCCAACATTTCAAGCAATGATATTATCATAATTCACCTCACCATTCTCATCTCTCTCTCTCTCTGTTCTTTCAAACATTGCTTTATCTTTTCGTCTTAGAGCCCAGGTTTCGGATACATACATTAAAAGTAGTCTTATTGCTACTCTATAGATCTTGAATTTTGTCTTGATTGGCATTTTTTTATTACCCCTGCTACCTCCCTCCACTTCCCCCAGACTGCTTTCAACTTATTCTTAACTCCGGCCTCACATCCTCCCCTGACTTATAGTAGATCCCAAGTATCTAAATTGTTCCACTTGTTTTACAACTGAACCTCTTCTTTCATGCATGGCTATCCGAACCCTTTCTTGCTTATTGCTCACCATAGCAAGTTATCTTATCCACAATTACTCCCAAGTTACCCCTCTCCAAAGTCTCTGTTACTCTACAATCCATCTCTGTAAGCCTTGCTCTTTTTTAGCGATAATAACTAAATCATCTGCATATAGTACCTCCCATAACCCTTCATTTCTGATCTCATCAATTAACACATCCAAAACCACCACAAACAAAAATTTGGGTTAACGCTGCCCCATGGTGTATTCCAGCACTAACTTCAATGGATTCTGTTTCCCCAACCGCACACCAACACTTTATATACACAAGACATACTATGAGAAAAACCATATTTGAAAATTCAAGAATTTGTTTTGGAAGTCTTTAAACAACAAGTTATGGTTTTACCCCCTTGTCATACCACCAAGAGTTATCAAATACATTTAAATATTTCCAATCAACTGAAGGTATTCTTTACATTATTGATAGGTGGGGTAATGTTATCTGGAAAGAGACGCTAAAGATGACATCAAACTTCTTGGATATGAACTGATATTCATTATAGCAACAGACTAACTTTTTTGACACAATTGCAGAGACAAACACCAGATAAGCAGCTATGGATGCAGGGATTTAATGTGAGTTACATGCAATGCACTCCTAACTGTGCTTTTTAATGCACGTGAATTTCATACACGCTCATACATTGTAATGTGATTGTTTTATCTCTCTCTCTCTCTCTCTCTCCTCTCTCTCTCTCTCTCTCTCTCTCTCGCCTCTCTCTCTCTCCTCTCTCTCTCTCTCTGATACCAGAAAAACTTTCATGTTTCATTTTGTTAAAGATTTTGTGCCATTGTTATCCTCAACCGTTTTATACGAGTATATAAGCTTGTGATGTATCGTAAAAAAATGTCATCTCCTTCCTGCTCACCGCTGCTTCCTATACTCTGACGATGTCTCC
>NC_090739.1:107322769-107335995 GCF_036898095.1 Palaemon carinicauda | reverse complement strand
ATATATTGTTTGATATGACACTCTTCGCAAGATAATTTGTTTTGGTAATACCCTCTGGAATCAAAATTGACTGGAAGTGTCTAACCAATAGGAGGACAGCTTCTAAACACCTTAGTCAAATAACGAAAGTTTAAGCCAATAAGAGACTGGCTTACAAAGGGGTTCTGTTGGAGCCCTGTGATTGGCTGAGGGAAATTCAATGGTTTCCAGAGCATTTCCCTGCGAGCCTTGAAGGTGTGAAGGTCAGTTGAGTGTTGGTTCCTCAATATTAAATCTTAATTTAGATGTACATTAATTGGTAGGATTATACATCGCTGTTATTGAATCTATAGAAAATGTAGGCATTTTATTTTTTGATAAGATGACGTTGGTTTGATTAAAATGCAAAAAAATATGATGAAAATTGGCTAAACCCCAGACCTAATTGAAAACATGTCTGAAGCCTTTGTCCGGCTGTGGACTAGAAACATATGCATTTGTTTATTTATTATATATATGTATATGTATATATATATATATATATATATTATATATATATATATATATATATATGTATATATGTATATATATATATATATATATATATATATATATATATATATATATATATATATATATATATATATATATATATATATATATATATACACTGATCAGTATTTTTGTGTATTTGATTTATATATTACTGGCGTGTTTATTTCAAATTGCATATACTGTATATTCGAGTTACCTATTAACGATGTGATAAAAATTATTCTTGGTGTAATTAAATTAGTATATTAATGTAATTGAAATTAATACTGATGATTTTTTTACGAGCGTAATGTACACTGTTTAAAATTTTGCCGTTAACAAAAATTTTTAAAATACTTGTATAAATGTTGCCAGGCATTTACAGTTTTAATAATGTATTATTGACTTAAAGGAGTAATATTACAGTCACCAACCCGTAATAGATAATTACAAAGTAGGGTAAAAATTACAGTCGCCTGTATTTTACCGAAATGCGGATGAGTACGGGATATTTTTTACGGAGACTTGGTGCTAAAGAAGGGTTTTTGCATTATTATTTTTCAACGCGTAAATAGTTTTACCCCAGGAGTCCGGGGTTGAATCCCCCCAGAATTCGTGATTACATCCCCCAGGATTCTTGGTTAGCCTAAATCTCCTCCAGATTTCGTGATTATATCCCCAGTGTTCGTGGTTAAATCTCCAAAGAATTCGTGGTTAAATCTCCCCAAAATTCCCGATTAAATACCCCCAGATTTCATTGTTAAATCTCCCCAAAATTCAGGACTAAATTACCCCAGAATTTGGGATTTAATACTTCAGGACTCATAGGTAGATCTCCCCCAATAATTCGTTGTTAAATCCCCCCATGACTCGTGATTAAATCCTCCAGAATTCATGATTAAATCCCCCAGAATTCGTGGCGAAATCCCCCCAGAATTTGTGATTAAATCCTTCAGGATTCATAGTTAAATATCCTCCAGAATTCGTTGTTAAATCTCCAGAATTCGTGATTAAATCCCCCAGGATTCGTAGTTAAATACCCCAAAGGATTCGTGGCTAAATCTCCCAGGATTCGTGATTAAATTCCCCAAGATTCGTGGCTAAATCTCCAAGGATTCGTGGTTAAATCTCCCAGGATTCGTGGCTAAATCTCCCAGGATTCGTGGTTAAATCTCCCAGAATGCATGGTTAAATCACCAGAATTTGATTAAATCCTTCAGGATTCTTAGTTAAATATCCCCCAGAATTCATTGTTAAATCTCCAGAATTCATGGTTAAATCACCAGAATTTGTGATTAAATCTCCCAGGATTTGTGGTTAAATCTCCCCCAGAATTCGTTGTTAAGTCCCCCATAATTGGTGATTAAATCCCCTTGGATTTGTGGTTAAATACCCAGAATTCATGGTTAAATCCCCCAAGGATTTTAGGTTAAATACCCAGATTTCGTGGCTAAATCCCAAAAGGATTATAGTTAAATCCCCCCAAGGATTTGGGCTTGAACCCCCCAAGGGTTCGAGATTAAATCCCCACATAATTTTTGGTTAAATTCCCCCACAGGATTTGTGGTTAAATTCCCCCACAGGATTCGTGGTTAAATTCCCCCCCAGGATTCGTGGTTAAATTCACCCCCAGGATTTGTGGTTAAATCTCCCAGGATTCATTGTTAAATCCCCAGGATTTTTGGTTAAATCCCCAGGATTTGTAGTTAACTCCCACAGGATTCAGGGTTAAATCCCATAGGGTTTGTGGTTAAATTCCCCAAGCGTTTGGATTTAAATCCCCAAGGATTCATGGTTAAATCACATGAATTCATGGTTAATTTCCCGATGATTCGGACTTGAAACCCTCTAAAGGTTTGGAGTTAAATACCCGCATAGGGTTTGTAATTAAATCCCCCACTATTCAGAGTTAGATCCCCTAGGATTCATGGTTAAATTGTCCCAGCATATGTGTAATAATTAGAATAGTTAATATTACATGTTTAAAACAAATGACGTAATATGTCATGTTGGTTGGAGGAGCTAATCCTGGGACTTGCTGTAGTCATTCAAATCGTAAACAGGACATACAATGCAAACCTCAGCAATTTGACATTCTTCTTAACGTCAACACATTGTCTCAAGCGTGTGAAAGTTTGTGACGTCACCGGATGCAGGTGTCTTCCGAGTTTGTGACATGACTAATATAAACTGGGCATACGATATCTGTGATATCGATAATTTAGTCAGTTCATATCTATACTTCACCAGAATTGGTCATCTGGACCAACCCAGCTTCCTCCAGTGATGGAGATGTTTAACTCTGTTGTTTTTATAGAATAAATACTTAAAAACTATTAAGATGTATTCAGTTATCCATTTACATACATCTGAAACAACACATACTCAATGTGTGCTTATAACAGTAGCACGCCAATAAATGGTGGCAGCGGTATGATATTGTTCGCTCAGACATTTTTCTGGTATGGGATGAGCTCTAAGACTAAAAAAATATATATTTTAAATATGGCAATATAGTTGAAAGACAAGAAGACATTTTTATTACATCAACCAACGTAATTGTCGAAGTGCATATGCAAGCAATTTTTCTTCAAGAGAATGATGTCATTAGCTTAAGAACCGCCATTTCAAGGTTTTCTGCATCATTGGATGAGTTGCATAGAAGACATTTTCATTTGACTACAAAGAGTTTGCTTGGATCAACATTAAAAGTTGCAGAGATGCTATCTGATGACTTGAAAAATAAGACTGGCGAGACGGGATCTTTGGCTTATGACCTTTTGATGTGGACTGTAGGACACAAACATAAAGAAAGACGGAATCCGTTTATTTATGCTGCATTAAGCATCTTTGGGTCTGTTGCAAGTTTAGGTTTAGGAATTTCCAATCGTCTTAAAATTAGTAATCAAAATAAGAAAATTGAGTTCTTGACTCGTAAAGATGAATTAATTATGTCAGAACTAAGGAATCAGTTAGCTTCAACCAATAGAATTATGGATTTATTAAATGAACATTCAGATAATATCGTTCAAATTATGGAAGTACAGGATTTGTTGGCAACATTAACGTATTATGATTCAAAGATAGATCACATACATAACAGAATTACACATTTCATTGAGAAATCCAAGGATTATGTAGAAGCTATCATGTTAGCAACTAAAGGTGTATTGTCGCCCCATTTGTTGCCTATAAGTTACTTAAAGTTAATTCTGGAGAACGGAAGGGATAAATAGGCTATGTTCCTTTGTTAGACGAACATAGGTTAGAATTTTATTACAGCCTAATTACAGTAAACGTAGATAATAACAAGATTAGGATTACAATTCCCTTTGATTCTTCTGATGCCTGGCAATCTTACAGGATATCACCATTTCCGACTTTCATGACGAATCACTCAAATCCAGTAATATCCAGTTTGACAGGACACGTATTGATTTCCCCAGACAAGGAAACATATACGGTCATTAAAGACTTAAATCAATTAACTCACTGTTCAGACGCAATGGATAGAAAAATATGTACAGCTGACTCATTTGAATTCCATAAAAACTTAATGGATTCATGCGAGTTAGGTATAGTGCTAGACGGTGCTCTCTCCCATACAAGTGAAAATTGTCTGGATAAGCTTTATCCCTTTGACAATAATGAGTTCAATTGCAGACTGAACAATGGCTCGTGGATACGATACGACAAGGACGGCTTCAATGTATCATGCCCTGACGGATCCACGTCCTTCACCCATATCTTCGTCGCAGCAGATGGTTGTGTCGGGACTTCCCCGAATTCCATGGTGACTGGTCTACGGACAATCATCAGAGAACGAGCCTACTTCGCGAACTTCACGTGGTCCTCTACAATGCCAGCACTTCCTCTCCCGTACAACAGACAAGTTGCCAAGCGGTTGATGAAAATAACCGAAATGGACCACCTGTCACCGACTTATAAGGAAATTCTTCACCCCATACTACTAGCTGGTTTGAGTATCACGGTGGTGATATTTATCGCCGTGAACATCCTTGTTTGGCATAGGTTACGGCACAGCAAGCAGCTAAAAAGGAACGATTTGCCTAGCCCCGACAATACGCCCTATTTGATTCAGTTCAAAGCTGTTTGAGTGGCCACCTCATTCGCTAAAGGAGGAATTTGTCGGGAAGAGTTTATATGAAAAGCTGATTAGTACGCTAGTAATATGTAATTAAAGAAATTTTCTACATTTGCATTGTTAAAAATACATTTAAAACAACATTTAAAAAAAAAAAGATATAAATCATTTTTCTCTCGGCATCTAATAAAAATGTATAAGCCGGAATGTTAAAAAAGAAAAGAGAGAAAAAAAAATATATATATAACAGAATCTAATCTAATAAAATATATCAGCATATATATATATATATATATATATATATATATATATATATATATATATATATATATATATATGTACGAAACCGTGGTACGTGTACGTACCAGGAATTCGTGTTTGTGCACTAAAATTGAGTATTATGTTTCTGACAAAGGTAACAATTATTCTTTATCAAGTTACCGAATCATATGTAAGTCAGAAGTTTTTTTTTTTTGGTACCATATAATCATTTGCTAGCAATGTACCATATATATGATCTTGGTTTTATCATGCATTTTTCTTTTTGCTTTGGTAATATCTTTTTTGTATGCATTATTGTTATTATTTTTTAATGTGCCTATTTGGACATTCGTCCTCGGTTGATTATGGCTAAAGTTAAACAAAGAATAATACGTATGTCCAGTCACACCTAATAACCATGTTTTGGCTTGTTAAATTTTGGTAAAAAAATTGAGATAGCTGGCCGAGCTAATGTAATAATTAGAATAGTTAATATTACATGTTTAAAACAAATGACGTAATATGTCATGTTGGTTGGAGGAGCTAACCCTGGGACTTGCTGTAGTCATTCAAATCGTAAACAGGACATACAATGCAAACCTCAGCAATTTGACATTCTTCTTAACGTCAACACATTGTCTCAAGCGTGTGAAAGTTTGTGACGTCACCGGATGCAGGTGTCTTCCGAGTTTGTGACGTGGCTAATATAAACTGAGCATATGATATCTGTGATATCGATAATTTAGTCAGTTCATATCTATACTTCACCAGAATTGGTCATCTGGACCAACCCAGCTTCCTCCAGTGATGGAGATGTTTAACTCTGTTGTTTTTATAGAATAAATACTTAAAAACTATTAAGATGTATTCAGTTATCCATTTACATACATCTGAAACAACACATACTCAATGTGTGCTTATAACAGTAGCACGCCAATATATGGACTTGAATTCCGAGGATTCGGGGTTAAATCCCCCACAGGATTATGGGATAAATCCGCAAGGATTTTGGGGGAAATCTTCCCACAGACTTCAGGGATAATTCCCTCAGGATTTTGGGGTAAATCCCCAAGCATATTTGCGTAAATCCCCCGGCATTTGGGGGTAAACCCCCAATGGATTCTTGGATAAATCCCCCAGGTTTTTGGGGTAAATCCACCACGATTTTGGGGTAAACCCCAAAAGAATTTTGGGGTAAGATCCCCAGGATTTCGGGGTAAACCGCCACAGGATTTCGGGGTAAACCGCCACAGGATTATGGGATAAATCCGAAAGGATTTTGTGGAAAATCCACCCCCCCACAGAATTTGGGGTTTAATTCCCTCATGATTTTGGGAGTATATTCCCCAGCATATTGGGGTAAACCCCCCAGCATATTGGGGTGAATCTACTAGGATTTTGTAGTAAACACCACAGGATTTTGTAGTAAACCCCACAGGATTCGTGGATAAATCCCCAAGGATTCGGGTGTGAGGTTTGTGTATCTTACGTAGAGGTGGGCGGGGGGGGGGGCAGCGAGTATGTTGACTTACCTAAATTTATAATATCATTTGTCAAAGGAAACATTAAACTTGAGGTATAGAATGTCCTTGTATTCGTTAAAAATCTGTTGGTCAAAATCGAGTTCCAACGTTAGCGACCAACATGTGGGCTTTACTTAAGTACTTAACGAGTAACAACATCCAATTGAAAGTGGCTAAATTCATTTTAAAAATCAATGTTAAACTTCAGATTTACGTTCATTTAAATGTATTGATTATGATAATCGCCAGATTAAAGTGTGCTGAAGAATACCTTATTTTTTTCCGTTTAAATCATTACCACCTCCACCGAAGTTGGAAGGTGGTTATGTTTTACCCAGGACCCACTAAGAGACTATCTTAGTGGGTCCTGGTTTTACCCGCGTGTGTGTGTTTGTAAACAGCTTCCTGCCCACAACTTTAATTGTAGAATAGTGAAACTTGCAGGGATTAGCTGTTACGTAAAAAGCTGAAAATGGTTAAATTTAGGAAGGTTGAGGTCAAAGGTCAAGGTCACTGTCAAGCAAAATGTCCAACTAGCGTAATCAGCTATAAATCTGCACATCGTCATCACAGACTTCAAACTCGGTTCATATTTGAGTGAATGAAAATCCACGCCAGTAATACATGTTAAGTAAGACCAAGGTTAAGGATTCAAAGTTGAACGAAAGGTAGAAAATTAAGCTGCCGTGGCGTAGGTCTGCTCTCTACTGATTGCCCCCCTAGTTTTCTGTTCACATAAACCTTTTTTAATTCACTGATAAGGTCAACTAACGTCGTCTGTACTTTTATTATTTCGTATATTTCCTTCTAATTTCGTTTAGTTTAATTGTTGCCCCTTTTGCTAATCCCTTTGTCTTTACTTGGAATGGTTAATGTAAGAGTATAATAACAAACAAAGTTAAATCATTTAGCAGAGACGACATTTATTATTCCAGAGAGGCCGAAGTGCCAGTGTGTACTGGAGCAGTAATTAAGGTCTGTAGGCTACTAAGTGACCTTAGCTCTGTTAGAATGACCTTTTTGTCTATTAAACATTTCCACTATTGATATCAAGGTCGATGTGAATAAATGTGACCAATGACCTTTCAAAGAGCTATATTAATCACCCCTTCACCTTCCTCTTCGTTGCTCACAGTTGGGGAGAGGTTGGGGGTGTCTTATAGTCCGTGGGCTGAGGGGGCTCACCTTGTACCCCCCCCCCCTTAAAATTGACAAAAGTGCATTTAGGTTGTAGCATTTGATCCATATTTTCATTTTTTTAATGTTCCCATTGAAAAAATAGGGACTCACTACCACTCCTCGGCCACTTTATTTGATGATATCATCAAATTTTGCAGGTGCCAATTTTGGGGTAGGGGAAACCAAATTAGACATAACTCCGGACTGAATGGTCAGAGAAAGATAAATGACATATCAAAGTGTTTGCATTGGGCATCTCTAATAGATAAGATAAACAATTTGCAATTATGGCCACTCGGAGTAAGGATGTAATGTTCTTAGTATTACACAACGCTGATCCTGGGGCTCTGATCCTGAGGTCTGTAAGAGAATCTAGAAATTGGTGTATCAAAATATATATGGCTTATTTTAATAAGGACAACACGTCTAAATGTGCAAAATTTATCATATATATATATATATATATATATGTATATATATATATATATATATATGTATATATATATATATATATATATATATATATATATATATAGAGATTTTATTCATACATACTATTACCACTACTACTAATACCAAAGTGACGCACCTGAGGGTTTTGCCTAGACCAAAGGGCTCATCAGGTGGGTTTGGCCCACTTCCATTTTTGCAGGCTTGGTTCCCACGACCCTCCTTCCCTCCCTTGTTTCATCATCTGAACAATTCAAAATTCACCAGAAGAATATCTTAGGATAATTGATGCTATCTGATGAAGAAGAGAAGCCATTTGAAACCTATTTCAGTGTTCTGGGCTTTGAACTTATGAGTTTTTACGCCGGACCAGAGGTTGCCAATTTTTACCGAAATAGGTTTCAGCCAACTTCCCTCACTCCAGCTAGCCGATAACAACCAATAACAACATTTAACATTTATTTGTGCACCATAAATGTTTTAAGATGATTGATGACTTAGTCCAAGTAGTTCATCCTTCCAATTGAGTCTGTACTTTATCGGATGATGTAGGCTCGTACCTCTACATCAAAGGATATTTCCTCCTCAAAACAAAGTTCCTTTTTCTGTCCATCTTCCATAGTCCAACTACTTGATCCTTCCAACTGAGACAGTACTTTATCCTATAATGTAGGCTTGTACCTCTACATCAAAGGATATTTCCTCCTCAAAACAAAGTTCCTTTTTCTGTCCATCTTCCATAGTCCAACTACTTGATCCTTCCAACTGAGACAGTACTTTATCCTATAATGTAGGCTTGTACCTCTACATCAAAGGATATTTCCTCCTCAAAACCAAGTTCCCTTTTCTCTCCATCTTCCATAGTCCAACTACTTGATCCTTCCAACTGAGACAATACTTTATCCTATAATGTAGGATGGAAACCTCTACATCAAAGGATATTTTCTCCTCAAAACAAAGTTCCTTTTTCTGTCCATCTTCCATAGTCCAACTAATTGATCCTTCCAACTGATACAGTACTTTATCCTATAATGTAGGCTTGTACTTCTACATCAAAGGATATTTTTTTTTTTTTTTTTGGTGGCGACATTACAATCACCATTTTTTTTTTTTTTATTTTCGGTGGTGATATTACAATCACCATTTTTTTTCTGGTGGCAATATTACAACCACCATTTTTTTTTTATTTGGTGGCGATATTATAATCACTATTTTTTTTTTTTGGTGGCGATATTAATCCCCATTTTTTTTGTGGCGATATTACAATCACCATTTTTTTTGGGTGGCGATATTATAATCACCATTTTTTTGGTGGCGATATTATAATCACCAGTTTTTTTTTGTGGCGATATAATCACCATTTTTTTTTTGGTGGTGATATTATAATCACCTTTTCTTTTTTTGGTAGCGATATTATAATCACCAATTTTTTTTTTTTTTTTTGGTGGCGATATTAAAATCCCAATTTTGTGTGGGGGGGGGGTTGTATATTTCTTAGAATTTTTTTTTTTTTTTTTTTTTTTTTTTTTGCTGTTTATCGTCCTCTTCTGTCTGCTGTTTTTTTTTTTTTTCATTTTTTTTTTACTTAGGATTTTTTTTGTTTTTGCTGCTTTTGTTCCTGCTGTTTCTCACGACCCCCAGCTGTTGGCAGATTCTGTTCGCTCATAACTGAGGCTGTTAGCTACTATTAATTATAGCTGCTAATTACTGCTGCTGCTAGCTGCAGTCTCGACTATTGCTAGCTGCTGTATGCTGTGGCTTTCGGCTACTAGCTGCTGCTATTTGCCACTGCAAGCTGCTGCTGCTCTTGCTGCTCTTGCTTGCAGCTGCTGCTGCTACTGCTGCTTACTGCTGCATTTGCAGATTGCTGCTGCTGCTGCTTTTGCTAGCTGCAGCTGCTGCTACCAGCTGCAGCTGCTGCTACCTCTGGTAGCTACTGCTGCTTTTGGTAGCTGCTGCTGCTGCTGCTTATTGCTGCTGCTGCTGCTGCTTATTACTGCTGCTGCTGTTTACTGCTGCTTCTACAGACTGCTGCTGCTGCTGCTGCTGTTTACTGCTGCTTCTGCAGACTGCTGCTGCTGCTGCTTACTGCTGCTGTTTACTGCTGCTTCTGAAGACTGCTGCTGCTGCTTACTGCTGCTTCTGCAGACTGCTGCTGCTGCTCACTGCTGCTTCTGCAGACTGCTGCTGCTGCTTACTGCTGCTTCTGCAGACTGCTGTTGCTGCTGCTTTTGCTAGCTGCAGCTGCTGCTGCTTTTGCTAGCTGCTGCCGCTGCTGCTTTTGCTAGCTGCTGCCGCCGCTGCAGCTGCCGCCGCTGCAGCTGCCGCTGCAGCTGCTGCTGCCGCTGCAGCTGCTGCTGCCGCTGCTGCTGCTGCTGCTGCCGCCGCTGCTGCAGCTGCTGCTGCTGCTGATGCTTTTGCTAGCTGCTGCTGCTGCTTTTGCTAGCTGCAGTTGCTGCTGCTTTTGCTAGCTGCTGCCGCTGCTGCAGCTGCTGCTTGCTTTTGCTGCTTCTGCTGCTTCTGCTGCTTGCTTCTGCTGCTTGCTTCTGCTGCAGCCGCTCGCTACTGCAACTGTTGCTGTTGCAAACTGCTGCTGCTAGCACCTCCTGCTTGCTGTTTCTCCTAGCTGCTGGTAGGTGCTGCTGATAACTGCTGCTGCATACTGCTGCTAACTTCAGCTGCGACTTCTGCTAGTTACTGCTAACTGTTGCTTTTCCATTGCTGCTGGGTCTGCTCCTGCTGCTCTCTTCTGCTACTAACTTTTACTAGCTGGTACTAGCTTCTGCTCCTGCTATTTGATGCTCCACAGCTGCGAGTTCCTAAAAATTTGGACTGATGCTGCCCACTTAACCATGAATTCCTACCTCCAAAAGATGCAGCTTCTCTTCCCAGCCAAAGATGTCTTGGTTCAACCTCCAAGAACTTGTCTGCATACTAGAAGAATCCCAGCTTCATCTCCCTGCAGAGCCAGTCTTCTAGATTATTCCCCCAGAACCACCCGAAGGTTGGTATCCAAAGGAATAGATCTAGATATCCGACCATTTGTACACTTGACAAACACCTTGTACTCGTCCATCAAGGTACATAGCATACTAGAATCAGCCAGGTTCCTTCCCTCTGCAGATCTTGTTGTCCTCCAGGTTATTCCAAGCATCGTTCAAGCTGGATAGTTAAGCCTTGCATCCTTTAAGCTGGGGGCAGTCCATCCAAGCATCCTTCAAGCCAAATAGTTTCAGGTGTCCTTTCCAGTGGAACTGATGTCCTGAACCTGTCTAAAATGGGTGAAGCACAAAACTTAACAAAGAGATTATTCCTTTTCAAACAAAACTAAACAGAAAAGAAAATTCCTTTCTAAATAAAATTAAACAAAAATTTTATTCCCTTTCTCCTATAAATATATATATTTTTTTAGTGGCGATATTATAATCACCATTTTTTTTGGTATGGATACTATACTCCCCATTTTTTTTTTTTTTTTTTGTGGCGATATTATAATCACCATTTTTTTTGGTGGCGATACTATACTCCCCATTTTTCCTTTTTTCTTTTTTTTTCTTTTTTTTTTTTTTTCTTTTTTTTTAGTGGCGATATTACAATCACCAGATTTTTTTTTCTTTTTTTTGGTTGCGATATTACAATCACCAGTTTATTTATTTTTTTTTCTTTGGTGGCGACATCATAATCCCCAGTTTTTTCATATTTTGCGTTGGGATATAATTCCTCTTTAGTTTTTTTTCCAGCCCTGCCTTCTCGTCTCTTGAAGGGTGAATCTATTCAACTGGCTATCCCATATTAAATCCCCAGTCTGCTCACCAGAAATTTCCATATGATATAATTCCTTCAACTCGGGGTGCGTTTGAGAGAGACCGTCTACAAGTTGGCTAATAGCGTAATTTTTATGGTTTAATTCCATCTCTAGCTTCATGTTTCTTTCCATCATATCTTGATACTTCTCCTTATAAATTGCAAATTCGTCTGTCACTGAATTTATATTCCTAATTTCTTCTTCCAGTTTTTTATTCTTCTCGTCGGCCTTCACCAACATATTTTTTGCGGCTCTTTCCTCTGAGAGGTCTCTCTTCAGTCGTCTATTCTCTGCTTTAACACCAGCAAATTCTTTCCAGAGTTTTTCCAGTTCCTCCTCAGCCATTTCCAGATCGCACACCACGTCTTTCTTAATTAATAGTTCAGTCTTCAATTTGCAGTTCTCATCCAGGACAGTAACCAATTTAGTTCCCATTCTGTAGACCTCCTCGACTGCAGCATTAAGTTCACTTTCTCAAGTAGCCTTTTGCAAAACGTTTTCGGTCCTCAGTCTCTTGTTTTCAGCCTTGACACTGTCCAGTTGAGCCCAGTGTTCGGATCTCATTATCAGCACTTTCAACGTATTCCTCCAAGTCTCTCTTTTCCAGAAGTTTCTCGTTGGCTGTCTCGAGATCTCCTGTTACTCTTTCCAGCCTCTTCTCGAATATCCGAATCTCCTCATGGGCATTTTCTAATTCCTTTTCTACATATGCCTTGGCGAAAAGCTCATTACGAATTTGATCGTTTCGAGCTTCATCTTTTTCTAGACTTACAAAAAGCGACTCAATATTCTTATTGGCTCTCTCTAAATCATCAATTAAAGCTAAGTTACCGATATTATTACATACCTCAATTTCTCCTACCTGAACAAATGTATTGGCCAAAAGCTCCTATCGAAGTTCATCGTTTTGACTTTCAGCTTTCACTAGACTTGCCATAAGACCCTTAATTTTCTTATTGGCTCTATCTAAATCTGCATTTAAAGCTGATATGGCTATGTTGTCCATAGATAACTCAATTTCTTCTTCCTCTGCATCATGCACCTCTTCACAGATGCGTTGTAAGTCATTGGTCGTTTCCGTTTCTAGGTGTATTCTAGCAAAGAAATCATCAAATAACTTAGTTCCCTCTTCGGCACCGTCCAACTCCTCACTTAGATCCTTTTAAGATGCTTCCTCCAATTGTGCGTGTTCCTTAGTTTCTCCAGCAACATAATTTGCCCTATCGTAGACTGCTGGGTGCAGTCTCTCCATTTCCTCCAGATCCATTAAAACCAAGAATTTTTCTGCTTCTCTATGTAAATCCTCGTCTCCACAGCACCATGCCATGGCGCCAAAATCTATCAAAGATCCCAGTAAAATCATTCTGTCAGTCATAAATATAACCCTTTT
>NC_090739.1:107310269-107320269 GCF_036898095.1 Palaemon carinicauda | reverse complement strand
ACATATATATATATATATATATACACACACACACATATATATATATATATATATATAAGAGTACTGTACATATCAGAATAGTTCTTACCTTTGGTAACTGTATAATAATATGGTATGCATTATTAATTCACTAGTAGTTATTCAAACATTTATGATTAACTCTTTGGTTTTTGCATATGGTATATATATATATATATATATATGTATATATATCGTTTTCTGAGCTGAGATTCCTTAACGTTGTGAAAGAGTTTGTGTACCGCCTTGATCCGCAAAACAGAGTAATGAAAAACTTGAACTTCCTCATTCCTGTTTTCCTGAGGCTAAACTAACTAGTTTAGCTTTTCGATCTCGTGAGATTAAAGCTCTGTTGATGGACCTTGATGCTTATGGAGGTGTAGACCCAAATGGTTTTTTTCCTTTGTTTTTTATAAAGACAGCAGATTTCTTAGCTCCAAAGTTATCTGTTATTTTGCGCAAGTTAGCAAGAAGAGGAGCTTTTAGCACTAGTTGGAGAATTGGTAATGTTACTCCTCTATGTAAATGTGTTTGTGGTAGCTCAAGTCCCACTGATTACCGCCCAATTTCCATAACTCCCATATTATCTAAAGTTTTTGAACGTCTTCTGGCAAAACGTCTTAATAGGTTTGCTGAAGGTAATCATCTACTCCCTAGTTTGCAATTTGGTTTTCGTAAAGGCCTTGGAGCATGTGATGCCCTTCTTACAATCTCCAATGCTGTACAGAAATCCCTTGATTGTGGTCGGGAAGTTCGTATGATTGGCCTTGATTTTAGTGGTGCCTTTGACCGTGTTAATCATGAGGCCCTTGTTTTCAAACTGAAACAGTTGGGAGTGGGTGGGTCGTTTCTTAGCATTATTATTGATTTTTTAAGTAATAGATCTCAAAGAGTTGTTGTTGATGGGCACCATAGTGATTATAGGAATGTGATATCTGGTGTTCCACAGGGTAGTGTTCTTGGCCCATTACTTTTCATACTATATACACATGACATGTGGTTTGGCCTAGAAAACAAGCTTGTTGCATATGCAGATGATGCTACTCTCTTTGCATCAATTCCATCCCCTGAATGTAGATCTAGGGTTGGTGAATCCCTAAATAGAGATTTAGCTAGAATTAGTGCATGGTGCAAATTATGGGGTATGAAGTTGAATCCTAACAAAACTCAAAGTATGATTGTAAGTAGGTCAAGGACGGTGGTTCCTCAACATCCGGATCTCAGTATTGATAATGTTTCTTTAAATATGTATGACTCTTTCAAAATTTTAGGTGTGATTCTCGACAGTAAATTTACTTTTGAGAAACATATAAGGTCTGTGTCTTCTTCAATTTCACAAAAAATAGGCTTATTGAGAAAGTCTTTCAAGATTTTCGGTGATCAATCTATTCTGAAGAAGTGTTTTAATTCTTTCATTCTACCTTGTTTTGAGTATTGTTCTCCTGTCTGGTCTTCAGCTGCTGATTCTCATCTTAATTTGTTGGACAGAAACTTACGGTCTATTAAATTTCTTATTCCTGATCTAGATATTAATCTCTGGCACCGTCGTTCAATTAGTTCATTATGTATGTTTCATAAGATTTTTCACAACTCTGACCATCCTTTACATTCAGATCTCCCTGGACAATTCTATCCTGTTCGTAATACTAGGCAGGCAGTTAATTCTAATAGCCAGGCCTTCTCCATCACGAGGCTCAATACTACGCAGTACTCTAGAAGTTTTATTCCAGCTGTGACCAAGTTGTGGAATGATCTTCCTAATCGGGTGGTTGAATCAGTAGAACTTCAAAAGTTCAAAGTTGGAGCAAATGCTTTTTTGTTGACCAGGCAGACATAGTCTTTTTATAGTTTATTTATGACATATTTGTTTTTGATGTTGTTGATAGTTTATTATATGACATATCTGTTTTGACGTTGTTTCTTATTTTAGAATGATTTATTGTTAATTTGTTCTCTTCATTTATTTATTTCCTTATTTCCTTTCCTCACTGAGCTATTTTTCCCTGTTGGAGCCCCTGGGCTTATAGCATCTTGCTTTTCCAACTAGGGTTGTAGCTTGGATAGTAATAATAATAATAATAATAATAAACTGTATTATAAAACATATTAATATTGATACATATTTTAAATTCCTTCTCTCAAAATTACAGAAATTATTACAGAGAGTGATTACAGCCATTGACTGACTGTATGCAAGATACAGAATATGTATTGGAAGAACCAACCACCTCGTTGGCTTGTTTACCAAGGTTTTTCAATTTTTTGTTCTTTTGACGTTTTATTATAAATCTAAATTCTGTTTTTTACTAAATTTCTAGTTTGGTATATTATTTCATATATTTATTATTAGTCAAATATATTGTTTGATATGACACTCTTCGCAAGATAATTTGTTGTGGTAATACCCTCTGGAATCAAAATTGACTGGAAGTGTCTAACCAATAGGAGGACAGCTTCTAAACACCTTAGTCAAATAACGAAAGTTTAAGCCAATAAGAGACTGGCTTACAAAGGGGTTCTGTTGGAGCCCTGTGATTGGCTGAGGGAAATTCAATGGTTTCCAGAGCATTTCCCTGCGAGCCTTGAAGGTGTGAAGGTCAGTTGAGTGTTGGTTCCTCAATATTAAATCTTAATTTAGATGTACATTAATTGGTAGGATTATACATCGCTGTTATTGAATCTATAGAAAATGTAGGCATTTTATTTTTTGATAAGATGACGTTGGTTTGATTAAAATGCAAAAAAATATGATGAAAATTGGCTAAACCCCAGACCTAATTGAAAACATGTCTGAAGCCTTTGTCCGGCTGTGGACTAGAAACGTATGCATTTGTTTATTTATTAATATATGTATATGTATATATATATATATATATATGTGTGTGTGTGTATGTATGTATATATATGTAAATATATGTATATGTATATGTATATATATATATATATATATATATACTGATCTGTATTTTTGTGTATTTGATTTCTATATTACTGGTGTGTTTATTTCAAATTGCATATACTGTATATTCGAGTTACCTATTAACGATGTGTTAAAAATTATTCTTGGTGTAATTAAATTAGTATATTAATGTAATTGAAATTAATACTGATGATTTTTTTATGAGCGTAATGTACACTGTTTAAAATTTTGCCGTTACCAAAAAATTTTAAAATACTGGTATAAATGTTACCAGGCATTTACAGTTTTAATAACGTATTATTGACTTAAAGGAGTGATATTACAGTCACCAACCCGTAATAGATAATTACAAAGTAGGGTAAAAATTACACTCGCCTGTATTTTACCGAAATGCGGATGAGTACGGTATATTTTTTACGGAGACTTGGTGCTAAAGAAGGGTTTTTGCATTATTATTTTTCAACGCGTAAATAGTTTTACCCCAGGAGTCCGGGGTTGAATCCCCCCTGAATTCATGATTACATCCCCCAGAATTCTTGGTCAGCCTAAATCTCCTCCAGATTTCGTGATTATATCCCCAGTGTTCGTGGTTAAATCTCCAAAGAATTCGTGGTTAAATCTCCCCAAAATTCACGATTAAATACCCCCAGTATTTCATGGTTAAATCTCCCCAAAATTCAGGACTAAATACCCCAGAATTTGGGATTTAATACTTCAGGACTCATAGGTAGATCTCCCCCAATAATTCGTTGTTAAATCCCCCCATGACTCGTGATTAAATCCTACAGAATTCATGATTAAATCCCCCAGAATTCGTGGCGAAATCCCCCCAGAATTTGTGATTAAATCCTTCCAGGATTCATAGTTAAATATCCCTCCAGAATTCGTTGTTAAATCCTCCAGAAATTCGTGATTAAATCCCCCAGGATTCGTAGTTAAATACCCCAAGGGATTCGTGGCTAAATCTCCCAGGATTCGTGATTAAACTCCCAGGATTCGTGGCTAAATCTCCCAGGATTCGTGGCTAAATCTCCCAGGATTCGTGGCTAAATCTCCCAGGATTCGTGGGTAAATCTCCCAGGATTCGTGGCTAAATCTCCCAGGATTCGTGGGTAAATCTCCCAGAATGCATGGTTAAATCACCAGAATTTGATTAAATCCTTCAGGATTCATAGTTAAATATCCCCCAGAATTCGTTGTTAAATCTCCAGAATTCATGATTAAATCACCAGAATTTGTGATTAAATCTCCCAGGATTTGTGGTTAAATCTCCCAGAATTCATGGTTAAATCACCAGAATTTGTGATTAAATCTCCCAGAATTCATGGTTGAATCACCAGAATTTGTGATTAAATCTCCCAGGATTCGTAGTAATATCTCCCCCAGAATTCGTTGTTAAGTCCCCCATAATTGGTGATTAAATCCCCTTGGATTTGTGGGTTAAATACCCAGATTTCATGGTTAAATCCCCCAAGGATTTTAGGTTAATACCCAGATTTCGTGGCTAAATCCCAAAAGGATTATAGGTTAAATCCCCCCAAGGATTTGGGCTTGAACCCCCCAAGGGTTCGAGATTATATCCCCACATAATTTTTGGTTAAATTCCCCCACAGGATTCGTGGTTAAATTCCCCCCCAGGATTCATGGTTAAATTCACCCCCAGGATTTGTGGTTAAATCTCCAGGATTCATTGTTAAATCCCCAGGATTTTTGGTTAAATCCCCAGGATTTTTGGTTAAATCCCCAGGATTTTTGGTTAAATCCCCAGGATTTTTGGTTAAATCCCCAGGATTTATAGTTGACTCCCACAGGATTCAGGGTTAAATCACATAGGGTTTGTGGTTAAATTCCCCAAGCATTTGGATTTAAATCCCCAAGGATTCATGGGTTAAATCACATGATTTTCATGGTTAATTTCCGATGACTCGGACTTGAAACCCTCTAAAGGTTTGGAGTTAAATACCCGCACAGGATTTGTAATTAAATGCCCCCACTATTCAGAGTTAGATCCCCTAGGATTCATGGTTAAATTGTCCAAGCATATGGACTTGAAACTCCGAGGATTCGGGGTTAAATCCCCCACAGGATTATGGGATAAATCCGCAAGGATTTTGGGGAAAATCTTCCCACAGACTTCAGGGATAATTCCCTCAGGATTTTGGGGTAAATCCCCAAGCATGTTTGCGTAAATCCACCGGCATTTGGGGGTAAACTGTCACAGGATTATGGAATAAATCCGAGAGGATTTTGGGAAAATCCCCCCCTCCCCCACAGAATTTGGAGTTTAATTCCCTCATGATTTTAGGAGTAAAATCCCCAGCATATTGGGGTAAACCCCCCAGCATGTTGGGGTGAATCTACTAGGATTTTGTAGTAAACACCACAGGATTTTGTAGTAAACCCCACAGGATTCGTGGATTAAATCCCCAAGGATTCGGGTGTGAGGTTTGTGTATCTTACGTAGGGGTGGGGGGGGGTGGGGGGGCGGCGAGTATGTTGACTTACCTAAATTTATAATATCGTTTGTCAAAGGAAACATTAAACTTGAGGTATAGAATGTCCTTGTATTCGTTAAAAATCTGTTGGCTAAAATCGAGTTCCAACGTTAGCGACCAACATGTGGGCTTTACTTAAGTACTTAACGGAGTAACAACATCCAATTGAAAGTGGCTAAATTCATTTTAAAAATTAATGTTAAACTTCAGATTTACGTTCATTTAAATGTCTTGATTATGATAATCGCCAGATTGAAGTGTGCTGAAGAATACCTTATTTTTTTCCGTTTAAATCATTACCACCTCCACCCGAAGTTGGAAGGTGGTTATGTTTTACCCAGGACCCACTAAGAGACTATCTTAGTGGGTCCTGGTTTTACCCGCGTGTGTGTGTTTGTAAACAGCTTCCTGCCACAAACTTTAATTGTAGAATAGTGAAACTTGCAGGGATTAGCTGTTATGTCAAAAGCTGAAAATGGTTAAATTTAGGAAGGTTGAGGTCAAAGGTCAAGGTCACTGTCAAGCAAAATGTCCAACTAGCGTAATCAGCTATAAATCTGCACATCGTCGTCACAGACTTCAAACTCGGTTCATATTTGAGTGAATGAAAATCCACACCAGTAATACATGTTAAGTAAGACCAAGGTTAAGGATTCAAAGTTGAACGAAAGGTAGAAAATTAAGCTGCCCGTGGCGTAGGTCTGCTCTCTACTGATTGCCCCCCTAGTTTTCTGTTCACATAAACCTTTTTTAATTCACTGATAAGGTCAACTAACGTCGTCTGTACTTTTATTATTTCGTATATTTCCTTCTAATTTCGTTTAGTTTAATTGTTGCCCCTTTTGCTAATCCCTTTGTCTTTACTTGGAATGGTTAATGTAAGAGTATAATAACAAACAAAGTTAAATCATTTAGCAGAGACGACATTTATTATTCAGAGAGGCCGAAGTGCCAGTCTGTACTGGAGCAGTAATTAAGGTCTGTAGGCTACTAAGTGGACCTTAGCTCTGTTAGAATGACCTTTTTGTCTATTAAACATTTCCACTATTGATATCAAGGTCGATGTGAATAAATGTGACCAATGACCTTTCAAAGAGCTATATTAATCACCCCTTCACCTCCCCCTTCGTTGCTCACAGTTGGGGAGAGGTTGGGGGTGTCTTATAGTCCGTGGGCTGAGGGGGCTCATCTTGTACCCCCCCCTTAAAATTGACCAAAGTGCATTTAGGTTGTAGCATTTGATCCATATTTTCATTTTTTTAATGTTCCCATTGAAAAAATAGGGACTCACTACCACTCCTCGGCCACTTTATTTGATGATATCATCAAATTTTGCAGGTGAGAATTTTGGGGTAGGGGGAAACCTAATTAGACATAACTCCGGACTGATGGTCAGAGAAATATAAATGACATATCAAATGTTTGCGTTGGGCCTCTCTAATAGATAAGATAAACAATTTGCAATTATGGCCACTCGGAGTAAGGATGTAATGTTCTTAGTATTACACAACGCTGATCCTGGGGCTCTGATCCTGAGGTCTGTAAGAGAATCCAAAAATTGATGTATCAAAATATATATGGCTTATTTGAATAAGGACACACGTCTAAATGTGCAAAATTTATCATATATATATATATATATATATATATATATTTCAGTTCATACATACTATTACCACTACTACTAATACCAAAGTGACGCACCTGAGGGTTTCGCCTAGACCAAAGGGCTCATCAGATGGGTTTGGCCCACTTCCATTTTTGCAGGCTTGGTTCCCACGACCCTCCTTCCCTCCCTTGTTTCATCATCTGAACAATTCAAAATTCACCAGAAGAATATCTTAGGATAATTGATGCTATCTGATGAAGAAGGAGAAGCCATTTGAAACCTATTTCAGTGTTCTGGGCTTTGAACTTATGAGTTTTTACGCCGGACCAGAGGTTGCCAATTTTTACAGAAATAGGTTTCAGCCAACTTCCCTCACCCCAGCTAGCCGATAACAACCAATAACAACATTTAACATTTATTTGTGCACCATAAACGTTTTAAGATGATTGATGACTTAGTCCAAGTAGTTCATCCTTCCAATTGAGTATGTACTTTATCGGATGATGTAGGCTCGTACCTCTACATCAAAGGATATTTCCTCCTCAAAACAAAGTTCCTTTTTTCTGTCCATCTTCCATAGTCCAACTACTTGATCCTTCCAACTGAGACAGTACTTTATCCTATAATGTAGGCTTGTACTTCTACATCAAAGGATATTTCCTCCTCAAAACAAAGTTCCTTTTTTCTGTCCATCTTCCATAGTCCAACTACTTGATCCTTCCAACTGAAACAGTACTTTATCCTATAATGTAGGCTTGTACCTCTACATCAAAGGATATTTCCTCCTCAAAACAAAGTTCCCCTTCTCTGTCCATCTTCCATAGTCCAACTACTTGATCCTTCCAACTGAGACAGTACTTTATCCTATAATGTAGGCTTGTACCTCTACATCAAAGGATATTTCCTCCTCAAAACCAAGTTCCCTTTTCTCTCCATCTTCCATAGTCCAACTACTTGATGCTTCCAACTGAGACAGTACTTTATCCTATAATGTAGGCTTGTACCTCTACATCAAAGGATATTTCCTCCTCAAAACAAAGTTCCTTTTTCTGTCCATCTTCCATAGTCCCAAGTAATTGATCCTTCCAACTGATACAGTACTTTATTCTATAATGTAGGCTTGTACTTCTACATCAAAGGATATTTTTTTTTTTTTGGTGGTGACATTACAATCACCATTTTTTTTTTGGGTGGTGATATTACAATCACCATTTTTTTTTTCTGGTGGCAATATTACAACCACCAATTTTTTTTATTTGGTGGCGATATTATAATCACTATTTTTTTTTTTTGTGGCGATATTATAATCACCATTTTTTTTGGTGGCGATATTATAATCACCAGTTTTTTTTTGTGGCGATATAATCACCATTTTTTTTTTTGGTGGCGATATTATAATCACCATTTTTTTTTTGGTGGCGATATTATAATCACCAATTTTTTTTTTTTTTTTTCGGTGGCGATATTAATAATCCCAATTTTGTTTGGGGGGGTGGGGGGGGTTTGTATATTTCTTAGAATTTTTTTTTCTACTGTTTTTCCTCCTCTTCTGTCTGCTCGTTTTTTTTTTTTTTTAATTTAGGATTTTCTGTGTTTTTGCTGCTTTTATTCCTGCTGTTTCTCACGACCCCCAGCTGTTGGCAGATTCTGCTCGCTCATAACTGAGGCTGTTAACTACTATTAATTATAGCTGCTAATTACTGCTGCTGCTAGCTGCAGTCTCGACTATTGCTAGCTGCTGTATGCTGTGGCTTTCGGCTACTAATTGCTGCTATTTGCCACTGCAAGCTGCTGCTGCTCTTACTGCTCTTGCTTGCGGCTGCTGCTGCTACTGCTTACTGCTGCATTTGCATATTGCTGCTGCTGCTGCTTTTGCTAGCTGCAGCTGCTGCTACCTCCTGTAGCTACTGATGCTTTTGGTAGCTGCTGCTGCTGCTGCTTACTGCTGCTGCTGCTGTTTACTGCTGCTGCTGCTGCTTACTGCTGCTGCTGCTGTTTACTGCTGCTTCTGCAGACTGCTGCTGCTGCTGCTTACTGCTGCTGCTTACTGCTGCTTCTGCAGACAGCTGCTTCTGCAGACTGCTGCTTCTGCAGACTGCTGCTTCTGCAGACAGCTGCTTCTGCAGACTGCTGCTTCTGCAGACAGCTGCTTCTGCAGACTGCTGATGCTGCTTACTGCTGCTTCTGCAGACTGCTGCTGCTGCTGCTTTTGCTAGCTGCCGCCGCTGCTGCCGCCGCTGCTGCCGCTGCTGCCGCTGCTGCCGCTGCTGCCGCTGCTGCCGCTGCTGCAGCTGCTGCTGCTGCTGCTTTTGCTAGCTGCTGCTTTTGCTAGCTGCTGCTGCTGCATTTGCTAGCTGCAGCTGCTGCTGCTTTTGCTAGCTGCTGCCGCTGCTGCAGCTGCTGCTTGCTTTTGCTGCATCTGCTGCTTGCTTTTGCTTCATCTGCAGCTTACTTCTACTGCTTGCTTCTGCTGCAGCCGCTCGCTACTGCAACTGTTGCTGCTGCAACTGTTGCTGCTGCAAACTGCTGCTGCCGAGCACCTCCTGCTTGCTGTTTCTCCTAGCTGCTGCTAGGTGATGCTGATAACTGCTGCTGCATACTGCTGCTAACTTCAGCTGCGACTGCTGCTAGCTACTGCTAACTGTTGCTTTTCCATTGCTGCTGGGTCTGCTCCTGCTGCTATCTTCTGCTACTAACTTTTACTACCTGCTACTACTTCTGCTCCTGCTATTTGATGCTCCACAGCTGCGAGTTCCTAAAAATTTGGACTGATGCTGCCCTCTAACCATGAATTCCTACCTCCAAAAGATGCAGCTGCTCTTCCCAGCCAAAGATGTCTTGGTTCAACCTCCAAGAACTTGTCTGCATACTAGAAGAATCCCAGCTTCATCTCCCTGCAGAGCCAGTCTTCTAGATTATTCCCCCAGAACCACCCGAAGGTTGGTATCCAAAGGAATA
>NC_090739.1:107267769-107305269 GCF_036898095.1 Palaemon carinicauda | reverse complement strand
GTATACATTATTAATTCACTAGTAGTTATTCAAACATTTATGATTAACTCTTTGGTCTTTGCATATATATATATATATATATATATCGCTTTCTGAGCTGAGATTCCTTAACGTTGTGAAAGAGTTTGTGTACCGCCTTGATCCGCAAAACTGTATTATAAAACATTAATATTGATACATATTTTAAATTCCTTCTCTCAAAATTACAGAAATTATTACAGAGAGTGATTACAGCCATTGACTGACTGTATGCAAGATACAGAATATGTATTGGAAGAACCAACCACCTCGTTGGCTTGTTTACCAAGGTCTTTCAAATTTTCTTTTTATTTTACTTTTGACGTTTTATTATAAATCTAAATTCTGTTTTTTACCAAATTTCTAGTTTGGTATATTATTTCATATATTTATCATTAGTCAAATATATTGTTTGATATGACACTCTGCAAGATAATTTGTTGTGTTAATACCCTCTGGAATCAAAATTGACTGGAAGTGTCTAACCAATAGGAGGACAGCTTCTAAACACCTTAGTCAAATAACGAAAGTTTAAGCCAATAAGAGACTGGCTTACAAAGGGGTTCTGTTGGAGCCCTGTGATTGGCTGAGGGAAATTCAATGGTTTCCAGAGCATTTCCCTGCGAGCCTTGAAGGTGTGAAGGTCAGTTGAGTGTTGGTTCCTCAATATTAAATCTTAATTTAGATGTACATTAATTGGTAGGATTATACATCGCTGTTATTGAATCTATAGAAAATGTAGGCATTTTATTTTTTGATAAGATGACGTTGGTTTGATTAAAATGCAAAAAAATATGATGAAAATTGGCTAAACCCCAGACCTAATTGAAAACATGTCTGAAGCCTTTGTCCGGCTGTGGACTAAAAACGTATGCATTTGTTTATTTATTAATATATGTATATGTATATATATATATATATATATATATGTATGTATATATATGTATGTATATATATGTATGTATATATATGTATATATATATATATATATATATATACTGATCTGTATTTTTGTGTATTTGATTTATATATTACTGGTGTGTTTATTTCAAATTGCATATACTGTATATTCGAGTTACCTATTAACGATGTGATAAAAATTATTCTTGGTGTAATTAAATTTGTATATTAATGTAATTGAAATTAATACTGATGATTTTTTTACGAGCGTAATGTACACTGTTTAAAATTTTGCCGTTAACAAAAATTTTTAAAATACTGGTATAAATGTTGCCAGGCATTTACAGTTTTAATAACGTATTATTGACTTAAAGGAGTGATATTACAGTCACCAACCCGTAATAGATAATTACAAAGTAGGGTAAAAATTACACTCGCCTGTATTTTACCGAAATGCGGATGGGTACAGTTTATTTTTTACGGAGACTTGGTGCTAAAGAAGGGCTTTTGCATTATTATTTTTCAACGCGTAAATAGTTTTACCCCAGGAGTCCGGGGTTGAATCCCTCAGAATTCGTGATTACATCCCCCGGGATTCTTGGTTAGCCTAAATCTCCTCCAGATTTCGTGATTATATCCCCAGTGTTCGTGGTTAAATCTCCAAAGAATTCGTGGTTAAATCTCCCCAAAATTCACGATTAAATACCCCCAGATTTCATTGTTAAATCTCCCCAAAATTCAGGACTAAATTACCCCAGAATTTGGGATTTAATACTTCAGGACTCATAGGTAGATCTCCCCCAATAATTCGTTGTTAAATCCCCCCCATGACTCGTGATTAAATCCTCCAGAATTCATGATTAAATCCCCAGAATTCGTGGCGAAATCCCCCCAGAATTTGTGATTAAATCCTTCAGGATTCATAGTTAAATATCCTCCAGAATTCGTTGTTAAATCTCCAGAATTCGTGATTAAATCCCCCAGGATTCGTAGTTAAATACCCCAAAGGATTCGTGGCTAAATCTCCCAGGATTCGTGATTAATTCCCCAGGATTCGTGGCTAAATCTCCCAGGATTCGTGGCTAAATCTCCCAGGATTCGTGGCTAAATCTCCCAGGATTCGTGGTTAAATCTCCCAGAATGCATGGTTAAATCACCAGAATTTGATTAAATACTTCAGGATTCATAGTTAAATATCCCCCAGAATTCGTTGTTTAAATCTCCAGAATTCATGGTTAAATCACCAGAATTTGTGATTATATCTCCCAGGATTTGTGGTTAAATCTCCCAGAATTCATGGTTAAATCACCAGAATTTGTGATTAAATCTGCCAGAATTCATGGTTGAATCACCAAAATTTGTGATTAAATCTCCCAGGATTCGTAGTAAATATCTCCCCCAGAATTCGTTGTTAAGTCCCCCATAATTGGTGATTAAATCCCCTTGGATTTGTGGTTAAATACCCAGATTTCATGGTTAAATCCCCCAAAGGATTTTAGGTCAAATACCCAGATTTCGTGGCTAAATCCCCAAGGATTATAGGTTTAAATCCCCCCAAGGATTTGGGCTTGAACCCCCCAAGGGTTCGAGATTAAATCCCCACATAATTTTTGGTTAAATTCCCCCACAGGATTCGTGGTTAAATTTCCCCACAGGATTCGTGGTTAAATTCCGCCCCAGGATTCGTGATTAAATTCACCCCCAGGATTTGTGGTTAAATCTCCAGGATTCATTGTTAAATCCCCAGGATTTTTGGTTAAATCCCCAGGATTTGTAGTTAACTCCCACAGGATTCAGGGTTAAATCCCATAGGGTTTGTGGTTAAATTCCCCAAGCATTTGGATTTAAATCCCCATGGATTCATGGTTAAATCACATGATTTCATGGTTAATTTCCCGATGATTCGGACTTGAAACCCTCTAAAGGTTCGGAGTTAAATACCCGCACAGGATTTGTAATTAAATCCCCCACTATTCAGAGTTAGATCCCTTAGGATTCATGGTTAAATTGTCCAAGCATATGGACTTGAATTCCGAGGATTCAGGGTTAAAATCCCCCACAGGATTATGGGATAAATCCGCAAGGATTTTGGGGAAAATCTTCCCACAGACTTCAGGGATAATTCCCTCAGGATTTTGGGGTAAATCCCCAAGCATATTTGCGTAAATCCCCCGGCATTTGGGGGTAAACCCCCAATGGATTTTTGGATAAATCCCCCAGGTTTTTGGGGTAAATCCACCACGATTTTGGGGTAAACCCCAAAAGAATTTTGGGTAAAATCCCCAGGATTTCGGGGTAAACTGCCACAGGATTATGGGATAAATCCGAAAGGATTTTGGGGAAAATCCCCCCCCCCCCACAGAATTTGGGGTTTAATTCCCTCATGATTTTGGGAGTAAATTCCCCAGCATATTGGGGTAAACCCCCCAGCATATTGGGGTGAATCTACTATGGATTTTGTAGTAAACACCACAGGATTTTGTAGTAAACCCCACAGGATTCGTGGATAAATCCCCAAGGATTCGGGTGTGAGGTTTTGTGTATCTTACGTAGGGGTGGGGGGGGGGGGGCGGCGAGTATGTTGACTTACCTAAATTTATAATATCGTTTGTCAAAGGAAACATTAAACTTGAAGTATAGAATGTCCTTGTATTCGTTAGAAATCTGTTGGTTAAAATCGAGTTCCAACGTTAGCGACCAACATGTGGGCTTTACTTAAGTACTTAACGAGTAGCAACATCCAATTGAAAGTGGCTAAATTCATTTTAAAGATTAACGTTAAACTTCAGATTTACGTTCATTTAAATGTTTTGATTATGATAATCGCCAGATTGAAGTGTGCTGAAGAAGACCTTATTTTCTTTCCGTTGTAAATCATTACCACCTCCACCGAAGTTGGAAGGTGGTTATGTTTTACCCAGGACCCACTAAAGAGACTATCTTAGTGGGTCCTGGTTTTACCCGCGTGTGTGTGTTTGTAAACAGCTTCCTGCCCACAACTTTAATTGTAGAATAGTGAAACTTGCAGGGATTAGCTGTTATGTAAAAAGCTGAAAATGGTTAAATTTAGGAAGGTTGAGGTCAAAGGTCAAGGTCACTGTCAAGCAAAATGTCCAACCTGCGTAATCAGCTATAAATCTGCACATCGTCGTCACAGACTTCAAACTCGGTTCATATTTGAGTGAATGAAAATCCACGCCAGTTAATACATGTTAAGGTCAAAGGTCAAGGATTCAAAGTTGAGCTAAAGGTAGAAAATTAAGCTGCCGTGGCGTAGGTCTGCTCTCTACTGATTGCCCCTCTAGTTCTCTGTTCACATAAACCTTTTTTTAATTCACTGATAAGGTCAATTAACGTCGTCTGTACTTTTATTATTACGTATATTTCCTTCTATTTTCGTTTAGTCTAATTGTTGCTTATTTGGCTAATTCCATTGCATTTACTGGAATGATTAATGTAAGAGTATAATAACAAACAAAGTAAGTTAAATTATCAACAGAGACGGCATTTACTGTAACAGAAAGGGCCGAAGTGCACAGTCCTGTACTAGAGCAGTAATTAAGGTCTGTAGGCTACTGAGTAAGTGACCTTAGCTCTGTTAGAATGACCTTTTTGGATATTAAACATTTCCACTCTGTTGATATAAAGGTCGATGTGAATTGATGTGACCAATGACCTTTCAAAGAGCTATATTAATCACCCGTTCACCTCCCCCTTCGTTGCTCACAGTTGGAGAGAGGTTGGGGGGTGTCTTTTAACTGGCCACTCAGAGTAAGGATGCAATGCTCTTAGTATTACACAGCGTATTTTCAATATATCCGAAGATCTTACTTTTCAAATTTTTGGTTAAATAATTTGGTCAATGAGGACAATAATGTAAATAAACTTTATGCAAACGTAACCATTTACAATGCAACGCCATAAACGTTTGCTCTTAAAATCAGCTCTATTCAAGTTTGCGATTTGACAGCAACACTTAAAAAAACGATAATTTATCGAGAATTGTACGAAGTCATCTTAAGAAATATTAAGCCTGTATTTATCCCTCGAGTTCTCGATACATCTAATGTACATTTGAGACTTACGATGCCAGAGAAATCTGTCAATCAATTATTCAACCTTGGCAGTCCAACAATTGATGATTGATAGTCTATTCATAAATCATAAAAGACGAATACATTTCCACACATGAAATTAATAAAAGTTTTTAGCAGTCAAGTTTATTCTACTGGTGCTATGATTTCCTTTTTAACAAATAAATATCTAAAATAACGTATATAATTTAACCATTGGTTTTCTGTTAAAAACGTGAGAGGTAGGGTTAAAATCTCTCTCTCTCTCTCTCTCTCTCTCTCTCTCTCTCTCTCTCTCTCTCTCTCTCTCTCTCTCCTCTCTCTCTCTCTCTCTCCTGGACTGTGGTTGGTATATTTTAGTTTTAAAATATAAGCATCTACGCGCTCATTGAAGTGACAAAACCAATTCTTTAAGTGGAGCTCCAATCTCTGTTAAAACATGAAACGAACTACAGTATAGTCATATGGCACAAGCGGCATTCACTTTTCTTCAAGAACTTAATTTATGATTGGTTCCCATATCTTACGCATTTGCTTTGCTAGTGTTTACGCAGAAAAAAGTGCGTATTTTAAACTTTTGTAATTCAGATAGGGGAATATGAACTTTGTCACCATTCTCGTTTCGCAGAATATGGTTAATATTTATGTAAATTTGTAGAGAAATAAGTTATGAAATAAGTGTGTGTTGTGTCGCCAGTCTTTTGTTCTTAACCGGTCGTAGATACAACCGAAGATAAGTAGCAATCTCTCTCTCTCTCTCTCTCTCTCTCTCTCTCTCTCTTCTCTCTCTCTCTCTCTCTCTCTCTCTCTCTTATTCAAAGTTGTGTTAAGACCTTTTGAATGAGATGTATTTTACCTACAATTAAACTGATTTATAGTCAAAATAAAGAGAATATTTTAAGTAGGTGGTGTGGTATATTAGCGAACAATTAGAGAGAGAGAGAGAGAGAGAGAGAGAGATGAGGAGAGAGAGAGAGAGAGAGAGGCTTGGTTGGTTAATGCTAACTTAATACACGAGCTAGATTACGAGGATTCTATTTTATGGAGAATTTTGGAAAATTTCACCATTTCGTCTTAAACCAAGCTCACCTAGACACCTCGAAGCATTTGATGAGAGTAGCAGAGATCAATTTGATGACTATTATACAAATAACTAGAACTGTTTGGGCGAACTTTATCTTCGTCTGAAGTTGAAGCAATAAGATTTTAAGGGTTTTAAAATGGATAATGGATCATTAACCCCATCTTCGACCGGGTGGGGTTAGGGGTTCCTAACTACTCACTCCGCAAAATAAGTTTGCAGGCACTCTTTCGCAATATAGATAGGTGCAAAGCTGCTAAGCTTATTTTTATTATTGTAAGCAAGCTTAATTTACCTGTACATAACTTAAATTAGTAACGAAAGTTTTTAACTATTTTTATCCCTTTATACTACCGTGAAATCGGATATCATCAGTTTTGGCTTTAACATGTGGTGGTCAGTTTGGACTTTTTAAATTCTTCCATATGCATTGCCCTACTTATGTATGCAACCAGATCCCTGCTCTGATTTTGCAACATACCTATGCCTATATCTTGTATTTTAGTCTTGGGTAGTGCCATAGCCTCTGTACTATGGTCTTCTACTGTCTTGGGTCAGAGTTCACTTGCTTGAGGGTATACTCAGGCACACCATTCTATCTTATTTCTCTTCCTTTTGTTTTGTTTAAGTTTTTTTAGTTGATATAGGAGATTTGTATTTTAATGTTGTTACTGTTCTTAAAATGTTCTAGATGTCCTCGTTTCCTTTCCTCACTGGGCTATTTTCCCTGTTGGAGCCCCAGGGCTTTTAGCATCCTGCTTTTCCAACTAGGGTTGTAGCTTAACAAGTAATAATGATTATAATTATATTGACTGTCCTAATTTTGGGAATGAAAATAAATGTTCTGTAGTATCCTCTTCATCTTTGCATAGGTCACACACATCATCACTGTATCTTCCACTGAAATTTTGATTTCAACTTGAGCGTATTTAGTCTTGCCTTCATTTACATGGACTGCCTTATCCAGACCTATTTCTCTAACGTCAGGCTCAGCATTATAAAATCGCATTTTTTCGGGCCAGCACTCCTAGGTAAAAAATCGTTTTGGCTTCGTAAATGAATTTAGTTATGCCCAGTTGATCCTTTTTGTATTAGATAAAAGACTAGTTCGAAATTCAAATTCTCTTAACCAAGACAAGCGTTTGCCATGAATACGCAATTCTTTCTTGTGCTAACCATATCCCATAGGATTGCTAAACGAGGCTGTTGCGTAGGGTAACTGCATATTATTGATCAAGCTTTCTCGTTCTTGTTACCCTGTCTCGTCTTCCTTAATACTCGTGGCATTGGAGTAGTTGAATTTTAAAATATTTTGTCGTGTCTACATTCAATGTTCCTCGTTTGACTTAAATGAGGGAAATAATTGTACCCTTTTGTCAGAGGACGACTTGAATGAGGTCAATAATTGTACCCTTTTGATAGGGGACGACTTAAATGGTCAATAATTGTACCCTGTTGTCCAGAGACGACTTTAAACGAGGACAATTATTGTACCCTGTTGTCATGGGATGACTTGAATGAGGACATTTATTGTACCCTGTTGCCATGGGATGACTTGAATGAGGTCAATAATTGTACCCTTTTGATAGGGGACGACTTGAATGGGGTCAATAATTGTACCCTTTAGATAGGGGACGACTTGAATGGGGTCAATGATTGTACCCCTTTAGATAGGGGACGACTTGAATGGGGTCAATGGTTGTACCCCTTTAGATAGGGGACGACTTGAATGGGGTCAATAATTCTACCCTTTAGATAGGGGACGACTTGAATTGGGTCAATAATTGTACCCTTTTGATAGGGGACGACTTGAATGCGGTCAAAAATTGTACCCTTTAGATAGGGGACGACTTGAATGGGGTCAATGATTGTACCCCTTTAGATAGGGGACGACTTGAATGGGGTCAATGATTGTACCCCTTTAGATAGGGGACGACTTGAATGGGGTCAATAATTCTACCCTTTAGATAGGGGACGACTTGAATTGGGTCAATAATTGTACCCTGTTGTCAGGGGACGACTTGAATGAGGACAATTATTGTACCCTGTTGTCATGGGACGACTTGAATGAGGACATTTATTGTACCCTGTTGTCAGGGGACGACCTAAATGAGGCCAATAATTGTACCCTGTTGTCAGGGCGAGTTCCAGGAAAGAGAGAGAGAGAGAGAGAGAGAGAGAGAGAGAGAGAGAGAGAGAGAGAGAGAGAGAGAGAGATTCAAAATCATAGCTTCATGGGGGAAGGGGCCCAATTTGAATATCATTGTTACTTTGTGAAGACATTTTCCTCAACACACACAGCATTAGGTTTTTTTTTTTCTCATAAAATTTTGTTATAAGAATAATTTAAGTATTAAAAAATCGGATTTTGGCCCTTTTAACATCTTTATTTTTCTTTCAGACATTCCTTGATATACCAGCCCAGATACAGTAGAGGAAGGACCGTAAAAGGGGGCGGGGCTCCTTGAGCTATGTAACAGCAGTAGGCGTTAGGAAGAGGCTCCAAAATATTGACGGTAAGTATTTTGAAAACTAAAGTTATAATATAATCATTTGTATTTATAAGGTATCTTTTGCTGGTGAATTGATTTATAAACTATCAAAATACTTGAGGTATACTTAGGGATATCCAACGCGTGGATACAAGGTTTTAGACGATTTAATGTTCATATCACATTATTTAATTCAATAGTTTTTGTGGAAATTGTTGGATTCTTGTTGCTTGTGGGTGTGAGTGTTGGAATGGAGGTATTTTTATATATTCTTAGTGTTATTGTTTTTTTTCTTATTACCTCCTCCAACTTAGTTAGAAGGTGGTTATGTTATACCCTCTGTTCGTGGTTTGTTTGTGTGTTTGTTAACAGCGTCTTGACCACAATTTTAATCGTAGAGTAATGAAACTCGCATGGATTAACTGCTATGTTAAAAGCTGTAAATTATTAATTTTTGGAAGGTCAAGGTCAAGGTCAAAATTCAAGGTCACGGTCAAGCAAAATGTCCAATTCACGTAATCAGCCACAAGTTTGGACATCGTTCTTACAGAGACTTAACATTTGGTTCATATGCGAGTGTATGAAAATCCACCCCAGTTACTGAATGTTGAGGTCAAAGGTCGCGGTCAAGGTTGAAAAGGGCGAGAAATAAGCCCCTCTAGTCTCCTTCTTTCATTCTGGGTTGAAACCAGTAAGAAGTTTTAGCTTTTTATGATTTTTATTCAGTAGAATTTATCATTTTTTCCATACAGTTGTTTAGAATTGGTCAAAATGGCAAGGTCTATATATTTCAAGCGTTTACTAGTCATTTTATATATGTTTTTAAGTATAATCTAGTAACTTACCTTGAATGGTATGCTATTTCTAGATAGATAGATAGAGAGAGAGAGAGAGAGAGAGAGAGAGAGAGAGAGAGAGAGAGAGAGAGAGAGAGAGAGAGAGAGAGAGAGAGAGAGAGAGAGGGGGGGGGGGACTGTAATAGGAGATGCTTTGGGATTCCTTACATGCATTTTTCCCTTTCAATTTGACAACTGTTGTTAAAATAACTGACCCAATTACTTAATCCAATATCAGTCACCCTAGATAGAAAAGCACTTGGTATGGAGAGCTTGAAGGCTGAGATGTTAAAGGAAAGATGTGTGGCTGTACCTGAATGGTTGGTGAGAATATTTACTATAGGTTTTATTTTATCAATAGTATCCGTATACTGGGTGTGTGCAGGTATTGTTCCGCTATACAAAGGTAAGGGAGATGTGCGTGCGTGTTGTAATTCAAGGGGTATCAGCTTGAGTGTGGTTGGAAAAGTGTATGGTAGAGTACTAATTAATAGAATTAAGGATAAAAGACGAGGAGACAATCTTAGAAGTGCAGTGTGGATTTAAGAAGAGGTAAGAGATGTGTGGATCAGATTTTTTTACAGTTAGGCAGATATGGAAGAAATATTTAGTAAAAGGGAGTATGTTGCGTTTATGGACATGGAGAAAGCGTGTGATAGAGTTAATAGGGAAGCGATGGGGAATGTGATGAGGCTATATGAAATTGGTGAAAGGTTGCTGCAAGCAGTGAAGAGTTTATACATAGGCAGTAAAGCGTGTGTTAGGATAGGAAATGGAGTGACTGGTTTCTAATGACAGGATTATGGTATCATGTATTTACTTGTTAGTTTATACTGATGTCCCCCCTTCACATCGCAAATAAATGGTTACCTTACATATGATGGCCATACTGTGCAGTAGTGTGCCTAATGGCGGCTACACTGTGCAGTATTGTGCCTTAAGGTGACTATGCTATTCAGTATTGTGCCTTATGTGGGCCATAATGTGCTGTATTGACCCTTATGTAGGCCATACTGTGCTGAATTGTGCCTTATGTAGGCCATATTAGCAGTATTGTGCCTTATGGTGGCTATACTGAGCAGTATTGTGCCTTATGGGGGCCATACTTTGTAGGATTGTGCCTTATGGGGCCCATACTGTGTAGGATTGTGCCTTATTGTGGCCATACTGTGTAGTACTGAGCCTTATAGTGGCCATACTGTGTAGTATTGTGCCTTATGGTGGCCATACTGTGTAGTATTATGCCTTATTGTGGCCATACTGTGTAGTATTGTCCTTTAAGGTGGCCATACTGTGTAGTAGTGTGCTTTATTGTGGCCATACTGTATAGTATTGTGCCTTATGGTGGCCATACTGTGCAGTATTGTGCCTTATGGTGGCTATACTGTGCAGTATTGTGCCTTAAGGTGACTATACTGTCCAGTATTGTGCCTTAAGGTGACTATACTGTCCAGTATTGTGCCTTATGTAGGGCATACTGTGCTGTATTGTGCCTTATGTAGGCCACATTGGCAGCATTGGGCCTTATGGTGGCTATACTGTGCAGTACTGTGCCTTATGGTGGCTATACTGTGCAGTACTGTGCCTTATGGTGGCTATACTGTGCAGTACTGTGCCTTATGGGGGCCATACTGTGTAGGATTGTGCCATATGTAGGCCTTACTGTGTAGTATTGTGCCTTATGTAGGCCTTACTGTGTAGTATTGTGCCTTATGTAGGCCTTACTGTGTAGTATTGTGCCTTATGTAGGCCATACTGTGTAGTATTGTGCCTTGTGGTGGCCATACTGTGTAGTATTGTGCTTTAAGGTGGCCATACTGTGTAATATTGTGCTTTATGGTGGCCATACTGTGTAGTATTGAGCCCTGTGGTGGCCATACTGTGTAGTATTGAGCCCTATGATTGAAGGCCAACGATATTAAGTTCCTCATTTGTACTTACGTCTGTGATATTTATAGTTTTATTTGAATGACCTAATATGTAGCCAGTAATAATGCATTGATTGTCCTTGGAATGTATACATTATATTATGCGTTGGTAACTTATTAGTTATCTAAATGGCAAAACATGTAGGCACATATTTTGTAAAGGAATGTGCAAGCATCCTTCAGGATTCTATTGGAGAAGTAGACAGGTTTTCTGTTAACTCATAATTTCCTTGATTTAATGAATGTGGACGTTTTAGTACCAAGATGTATCGTGTCTTATCCCTAAGTGACATTCTGATTTTCATGATAGGAAAAAATGCAGGGATATTGGTAGTATTTTGAATTGAGCTAAAAAGTTTCAAATGAAGCCTTTGTTGAAAAATTAGTTTAATTTGGACGTTACTACTCAATGAGAGCGCCCCAAAGAGCTCATAGTTGAACTAAATAACTGGATAAGATTGTTTTTTCCCATATAATAGTTTTTTAAGTAAAGTCAGGTTTAAAGCAAGCTACTAATAAGGTAATCAAATTTTGATAAGTATAATGATGCAAATAAAGGGAATTATTATTATTATTATTATTATTATTATTATTATTATTATTATTATTATTATTATTATTATTATTATTATTATTACCTACTTACTTACTTACTAGGCTACAACCTTAGTTGGAATAGCAGGATGCTATATGCCCAAGGGCTCCAACAGGGGAAAATAGCCCAGTGAGGAAAGGAAATTAACAAACTACAAGAGAAATAATGAACAATATAAAATATTCTAAGAACAGTAAAAACACTAAAATAGATCTTTCATATATAAACTATAAAAACTTGAAATAAAAGAGGAAGAGAAATAAGATAGAAAAGTGCGCCCGACTGTACCCTCAAGCAAGAGAACTCTAGCCCAAGGCAGTGGAAGACCACGATACAGTTCAAAGGCCCAAACTAACATTCCACTAGAATCCTCAATGCTAATTATAAAAGATAATTCACATTTGAAAGAATCTATAAATCTACGTTGAATATAAATCATATAAATGGCCTAACCTTTTTCTTTATTGTAGTTGCCCGATGAAAGAATTTTGTTATTATTTGATAAATTCTAATTATGAACAGGTAGTTTATATGTGAACATTTTATTTTGGATGTGTTGCTGTTCTTACAATATTTTGTTTTGCATTTTAGTTATTTCTCTTGTAGTTTCCTTGTTTCCTTTCCTCACTGGGCTATTTTCCCTGTTGGGGCCCTCAGGCGTATAGCCTCCTGCTTTTCGAACTAGGGTTGTAGCATACGAAAATTTCTAGGCTGCATAAGTTATACAATAAATCTGTATTCTTATTCAGTGGGTTATGTTATAACAATATGTTTAGGGTGTGACACTTTAGTCACAGTCTTAACTATAGTAGATGATTTATTGGATAAATATAAATGTTAAAATTGAGTAGCTGTAAGTTCAATGGATTTAAATTATAGATGTCCATTGTTTTTTTTACAGGAACAGGCTTATGGCTTGATGTAGGATAGATTCGCAAAAGGATTAATGTTACGTTTAGGCAAGAGATACTAATCCATAGTTCAACCATGCAATGAAGCTGAACAGCTTTGCATCTTAGGATGTAATTCGGTGGATTTGGACATTAAATGTGTAGGGGATCAACGTATAGGTTGAAAGAGTTTTGTTGTAAAGATGATTGGAGTCATTCTGTGCTTAGATGAAAATTTGAAACTACTTCGATTTAGGACTTTCTTTGGGGTATTTTCTGAGTAGTAGCAGTACCAGCCAAACAAGGCTGAATCCCTCGTCAGGCTGGGAGGAGCGGAGAGAGGAAAGGTCATTTTTTTTTCATTTGTTTAATGTCGGCTACCCCCCAAAATTGGGGGAAGTGCATTGGTAAATAGATAGATTTGTTGAGTGGTTCATGCAAATGATTATTTTATTGTGGAATAAGTGGACAATTTATGCTATAGATCTCTAGCTGTATTAGTGCCCAGAAAATTCTGTGTAGAAAAAATAACCATTAATATGTCAAACTGATATTTCAATTTTCTTTTCACAGGATTAAAGAACCCGATGCAAGAAGAGAGGAATTCTTCAAGAAATATAGAGATATCTGGACCTTCTACAACTGCTGCTGTCAACAAGCCGAATCTTCAACTTCCTTTTAAAAGTCTTACATGTAGAAATATTTCTAGTTCTTGACCAAATTTATTTAGATTAGTTCAATCATAAATCATTCATACAAGAATTGAATTTCCACTCCGAATATTTATTTTTGACCAGTCATATTTTAGTCTTAAAATTTGATTAATTTCTTTAAGCCTTATCAAGTCATATCTTAGTACTTGATATGGTCAAAAACTTTCCAAAATTGGTTTTTATGGCATGAACATTTGAAGTGTTTTCCGTTTTAAGCTCTGAAAGAATTTAAAGTTTTGATATTTAAGCTTCTCTGTAATTTAAGACCATCTGAATATTCCTACGAAGTTTTTAAAAGGTTTGAAGTTAGGCTGATTTATAAATTAATGGTAGAGTTATAAGTTAAGAGGATGGGTAGATAAAAGATGTTAGGAAAATTAGGAAATATTCTCAGATTGATAATAGATTCTTAAGATAGTTGTTGGATTTAAGGTCTAGGAAAGAATGTATGTAAGAACTCTATTTGTTTTAAAATATCAAAGAATATATTGATTGAAAGATTTAAGGAAAGAGTTGCTCTAAAACTAGAAACTTATTTTTAAAAAAAGTTGTGGTTTTGAAGGAATAGATAAATGTCATGGCGTCAATGAAGCATGATAAAAGGTAAAATACAGAAATTTGTTAGTTTAAATTAAAATAATCAAGGCAGGTTTATGGGTAAAACATTTGATCATGATTAATTTTATTATTAAGGGACTCCATATGAATTATAGAAAAGCAAATACAGATGTTTATCAGGACAGAATTTTAAGATGAAAAGTTCAGGGACAAGTTTAAAGGAATGTATATTTATAAATGACTTTGGATAATTTTTAATTTCATAACGAAAGTAAGTGATTGATGTAGGTATAGCTTTTAATGAGACTCAAGGGTATTGTTTATACGAGTAGATTCATTCTAGAAAGGCAGTCTAGAGAAGGCATACCTCTTGGTAGTCTTTGAGAAAGATTTAGAGGAATTATTTCGTTGATAAAATATTTTAGATTTTAATTGAGGAAATTTTTAGGAAATAGCTTAAATTTCATCTTATTGGAGAGGGCAGCTTTCAGAATGTTTCCCTAGGTGGATAATATTCATAAACTTTGATGACTACACGAAATTTTCAAGTTGTTTGGAGGAAGAGTTGAATCATACGAAGTGAGGGGATGAGTTTATATCTTGCTGGTTTGAATTATGTCACTATTAGGTAACTTCTAAAAACACCGGTGCTTGAAATACTAGTGATTTAAAACTCATATTTCCCTTGTGGTGGAAACCAAATCATGCAGACATTGCTTAGAATCAACATGATCAAAAATATTTTAATTTGCAATTTCAGTTGTCATTCTAAGACGGTGTGGATTCAAGGAAAATAAGTCGGGCAAGTGGTCGTTATATGGCAATTGTACTCTCTCTCTCTCTCTCTCTCTCTCTCTCTCTCTCTCTCTCTCTCTCTCTCTCTCTCTCTCTCTCTCTCTCTCTATATATATATATATATATATATATATATATATATATATATATATATATATATATATATATATATATATATATATATATATATATAGTAAAGTTGCATTTAAAGTTTGAATAATATTTCAACTTATGTTTTTTTTTTTATATTGAAATTGTATTGTCTGCTTATGCATTGCTTCTGACTTCTGTTTATATATTGCTTCCTGTATCTTCTATTAATACATTACTAGTGTATCTTCTATTTATGCATTATTACTGTATCTTCTACTTATGCATTATTACTGTATCTTCAATTTATGCATTATTACTATTTCTATCCATACGTTATTACTGTACCTTCTATTCATACATTACTGGTCCATCTTCTAGTCATACATTACTACTGTATCTTCTGCTTATGAATTTTTACTGTATTATGTAATTTTGATCTGAAAATACAGCTGTTTTAACAATGAAAACTCGGAAAAGACATTTGCCATGCAAAGTGCACGAGATTTGTAATCGTAAGGTTTAAAATACATTATAGAAGACATAGAAAACATCCATGGCTTACCCTTGAATGCCTCGAGATGTCGTCTTTAATGTATTTTACTTTACGATTTCCAGTCTCTTGCTTTTTTACATGGCTAATGTCTTTCCTGCGCTTTCCATTGTTAAAGCAGCCGTATCTCCATATCAAAACTACAAGATACAGTAGCAATTTATAAACAATACAATAGTAATGTATGGATAGAAGAGAAAGTAATAATGTATAAAATAGAAAATACAGCAATGTATAAATAGTAGATACAGTAACAATGTATAAAATAGGAAATACAATAATGTATAAAATAGAAGATACAGTAGTAAAGTATAAAATAAAAGATATGGTAATGATATATGAATAGAAGATACAGTAGTAATCTGTAGAAGAGCAGCAAAACTTTAGTGTCTAATTTTGTAAAATTGATTACAATGTATGATTTGTCAAACTACAATTGTGAATAAAAGAAATAAAAACATATATAAAATTTATTTACTTTCATTACATCCATGTTATAACAAATAATAGAGAAAATATATTGAGCAAAATAAAATAAAAAAAATAAAAATAATCAGTAACCTGGAGTATTATCCTCAATCTAACGTTCATATGACTGAGTGTTCTCCCCAGTCGGCCCCTCCCTCTTCTGGTATCAGTAAAATGCCTGTTTTCTCTCTCCTCTGAAAGACCAGAGACCTCATGAAGTATAAAAAACCTTGCTTTTAACTATGATAAACCACAAGTGTTCATTATAAGACTGGTTTATTCCCTTCCCATCTACAGAGCTCGTTCACTCTTCCACTGGTGATATAAGAGAAATATATACTCTCTCTTGGTATGGAAGTTTATCACAACGAGGACTATTTACTATGGTATTCATGTTCAGTCCAATTCTCAAAGTAAATTCATTCTTGACAACTCTAGTCATGTGATGCTAATTCATAGCCTCAAATTCAGTTATCTTTAAAATTTAGTTACTTCAACTCTGGGTTTAAGCATAGTCGACTAAGAGTCGACTTATTTTGTGATAATTTTAAGTTTATGAATTAAGAAAAAACAATAAGTTTCGATCAAGTCTTGTATTGTAGAAGATTGCTTGTCATACACAGGACAGGTTTCAAAACACTCAATATTGATATTAAGTATAAATATGAATACACTGCAGTCAAAGACAAACTATATCAAATTCTTTAACCCCGTTTTCTATCAACAAACTCGACCGAGGACAGAAAATAATAGAAAACGGACATTTCAGATCTCATAACATGGGATACTGAGTAATTCCTTTTCTTTGATTTTTCTGAACATTGGAATGAGTTTGGAGTAAACATTTGCGGTTACAAGTGTCATGATTGTGTAAATTAGTCGAGTTTTCAATAAAAAAAGAGAAGGAAATGGAAAGCCCACCAAGGCCCACCCCTTCCCACCTGGTAACAAAAGACTAATTAGGCATTTAGTTTTTGAACGAACAAAGTCACCAGGCCCTTGAATGCTTTCCATTTCCTTCTCTTTTGAAATGTTTTATTGAAAATCTTACAGAAATTAATGCAATGATTGTGAATTAAATATACCAAGAATAGTATGAGTTTTTTTCAAGATAATGTTATAGTATTCTAATTTTGACATCTTAAATGATAAACCTTTAAGTAGTGACAGAGCAAGGGGATTTTTTCTCAAATCAAAATTTTTCGTTTAGAAACAATAATTAAATAGAAACATGGTTGGAGGGAGTGCAGACTTCATCAGCCTTATAGTGCAATTCCACCACGATCGATTACTCCAGAAACCTTTTGCTTTCTCAAAAGCAGACAGGAACCACAACTGCCCAAAGGCATCTCTCATCCGTTCTATTTCATGTGCATGTTTGAGTCGGGTAAAGGAGAAGACACGTGCAAACCACTGCCCTGACTATCCTTACTACTCCTCCTAGCAGATAGGCAGATCGGACCGAAGTACACATTAACCTTGCACGTGGACCACTAAAGTCAATTCAGTTCCATGTGTAATACATTCTCAAATATGACCCCCTTTTGGAAGCTACGTGGGGAGAACCTAATTTAAGATTTGGTTAAAAGCTAAACAACCCTTAAACTAACAACAGGGCTACCTACAAAGCTGAAACCCCCTTAAACTAACAGTTAGCCTACATACAAAGCTGAACAACCCTTAAATTAACAGTAAGCCTATCTACAGAGATTAAAACACATTAAACTAACAGTAGGCCTACCTACAAATCTGAACAACCTTTATACTAACAGACCTACCTACAAAGCTGACCGACATTTAATCTAACAGTAGGACTACCTACTAAGCTGTTGCTAATGACCAAATATACATTTTACCCAAGTGTCACATTGCATAGTATTTATTCCTATCATACAGGCACACATACTAATCGAAAAGTAGGCGTACTTGATGAAAATTAGTCTATAGTATGACACACACACACACACACACACACACACACCCCTGAATACATTTTATTGATATTACATGCTCTTGAACATCTTTTATTAAACCATAAACTATGGACAAGCTTAAGGAGATTTTTAATTATTCAGAATCATCCTCTTTTACATGAATACTTTTAAGTCACTCTACCTTCAACGGAATATCTTTGGCCTAATAAACTTCGTATTTACCATCTTAATAGTCGGTAGATTTTTTAATAAATTTGGAAAATTCGTTACATTAAAACGTATTTTGTGAACTAAATATATTTTGAATTTAAGTCTAATTATCAGAAATTCGTCATGATATTAATGTCCAAGTTAAAACTTAGGAAATTGAATTATATTAGGCCATTATATGGTTTGAAACGGTTATTAGCAATGTTAAAACCATCTATGGGTATGATGATAATACTTTGTAAAATTTTTCGTAATAGTGGACAATCTCCAGTTATCCTAGATATGGCCCAAATGGTTGGATTTTAACCAAATTATCTGCATTTGGAGTAATCATAAATACTGAAGATAACAAATTTGATTTGAAAAGAATTAATCTCAGACTTGCAGTGTCTATATTCCAATAGGATGAGCTAATGGCTTTACCCTTTCATCAAATATTAATTCCATTTATTAAAAGACCTTCATGAAAAAAATATAATTTATAAAGTATCTTATTCATTAGGTATTATTTGTAAATTTCATTGCGTAAGGTAAAAGCACAAGTCTGAAATTTGTCCCTTAGAAACAAATTATATAAAAACCTTAAGCTTGTCCTTAATATTAATAAAGAATATTTTCATATCAGCATATCTAACAGTCACCACCTTGCCTATCGCCTCATCTTAATGTGGCCACATAAGAAGTTGATAAAAAAGATTCACAAAATAACTTAATATAATTTTGGCAATCTATAGGTAAAAGCGATTAGGATATACCAATCTGATAAAGTGAGCAACTGATTAAGCTACTATTTAAAAAAAAAAAAAAAAGATCTTTAGATTTAATCTCTAAAGAATTACTGCAAAAAACAAGTGAAATTACTTTAGATTGATAGATGGGTGAATTTACTTCTTCATATATGCAATAAATTACGCATTACAAAAATATTAGAAATCTACGATTCAAGTATGATATGAATTTAGGCACAATAATTATTTAAATTATTCTCAAAACCCTTTGATTTGAGACTCCCGTTTGGCCAATTATGCAAGGAAACTAACTAATATTGTCCTTCGTGAAATAAAATAAATTTTTTAGAGCTGCCTACTAAACAAAGTTTACCCTAATCTCAGTATCTAACTTTCTATAAAAATAAATTTAGATTAAATTTTTGGTGTTAACCTGATGAATAAACACTTGCTAACCTTGATTTAACCCGAGAAAAACTAATTTAAATGTTTCACTAAGATAACCTTTACACAGATCTATTATAATCAGTACGCAATCAAACCAATTTTTCACTAAAGACAGCACTAGTAAGAAACTATAATTCCTCTCTATAGACTAGATCCTCCTCGTAACACTTACACCAGACATCATCCAACCACTCGTTCATTGCTTGTTACAAATTTACTGATGTACAAGGAATGTATTGGCCTGCATTAATTAATTCCTAAATTTAATCCCAAGGTTTAATTTTAAATGGTAGAGCAGCAACATAAGTAGTGCACTCTCTGAGCTTACTGTCATGAACCAATGATCAAATTTACATTTATAAAACGTTTGCGTAGTTACATAGTGATAAACTGGCCTTTTGCTTGTCCCCTAAGTTACTTAGAGATTACGGTAATATCTACATTGAAATTGATGCAAAGGCGGACATTTGAAAAGTGTATTGTACTCTATTATGAGAAAACTACAATTTCTCTTGAATAATCTTTACTGTATTACTGTACCGAATAATGTATTAACTAAATGTAAAGCAATCAACTGAAATTCAAAACTTTCCAACCAAATCAGTAAAGGTTTTCTGTATTTCGCATTGATATGAAAATATTGAAACGCTCAACATACATCGAAAAGTTGCAAGTTTCAAATACAGATTTAGTGGCTAATTTTTATGTAATTGAAACGCTGGGTACATGAAATATCAAGACATTAAAATCTCTAAAAATTCACTTTTCAGGATTTTTCTTATAGTACTTATATATTCTGATAAAGTACTTTGAAAATTAATGCACTAACTTCTAATCTTAGATTTCCTTAAGTTACTAAACATTTAATCACAATAGACATAAGTTAACTAAAGATTTAAACAGTTTAATCAACAGTTTATGACGTTAATATTAACTATATTAGCATTTAAACGTAAGGGACTTCAGCTTAAGTAGATCAGACATTATCAAGCTTTCAGTTAACCTAACAGTTTTTGGCTTTAGTTGTCTAGAAATATTAGCGTAGAAATTATGATCTTGTTACATGTGAGCAACTTACATTGTGCATTCAAATCTTAAGAGACATTAAAATTAAAAGAAATTAGCGAGTTATATAGTTTATTACAATATAACACCAATGCTCTGACTTGATGTTTTGTACAAGCTTCAGAGGCTAATCAGATTATGTCTAACATTTATGAATTATACTTTCCTCGCACAAAAGAAGTTTAACCTTGGAACAGGTACTTTTTTTTGTAAATTACTACACAAGATACATTCCTGTACATCAGTATCAAAGTACGTATACAAAATCTAACCTCAAAATGTCAAACTTCAGTTTGGATTCTTTGCCTAATCATGCATAAATTTTAGAAATACTTAACCAAGAGCACATCAAACTAAATAAAATTGAAGTCATATAATTTAACCCGGTATAAACATTCCCTAAACCAGGTTACCTGATCCTGAATTACACAAACAGGGACTTTAATAAGGACTTAATTCCCCTAACCAACATTGGCAGTAACTCCCAAGCACTAACACTAACTAAAACTATACCAACAACAATATATTCAAGAATGTATTACACACTTCTTCTAAAATGACTACAGCAGTTCTTTATCCCTCCTTTATGTCATAAACAGAAACAGTAGGAATCAGATATCTTGGGACATTTATAACCCCAGCTGGACCCCTTTTCAGAGAGCTCGGGTATCTCAGTGTAATGGAAAGCACTGGATTGCAACACTGAATGTCAACACTTTTTTTTAAAAATTATCTAGAAGTTTAAAACTAAATTAATTCATCTTTCTAACATTTTTATTTTCATTGAAAGATAAAATTGAAAAATTTATCAACAGTCACTAATTTCACATTAACATTGAAAACTTACATATTCTTGGACACATTTTAAATCACTATCTTGACAAAAACTTTATAACAACTCATTTTACACAATACATAACAAATTTGATAGTTTGAAAATTACAGTGAATACATAACAGAAACCTGTTCAATTTGACATAACAATCTCCTACAATTCAAGATACAAGATTTTCAAGAATAAGTTTTAAACAATTTCAAAACTATTTAAAAACGTGAAACATCGGAAATTTTATATCATTTGAGGCTTTAAAGATCCTTCAAATTATTAATTATGACTAGAATTGACAAGACAGAATCTACCCTGACAAGATTTCAGGGAAATCAAATTGGACTGAACATGTTCGCCATGGCACAAAATCTAGTATTCTGACAATACAACATAACCAAGTTAACAGTCTCCTTCTCTCATTAAACCAGCAAAAGAATGAATGAGTTCCGTACATGGGAAGTTTATAAACAGCCTAAATGAACAGAGGTTCCAGTCAAAAGCAAGATATATACTTCATGGGCCCTTTGGCCTTTCAATGGTGAGGAATATGGCAAGCACTGATACCAGAAGAGGGAGGGGTCCAGATGGGGAGGGAGGTTCAGTCATATGAACGTTCCTTTTATTTTTTTTTTTTAAATCTTTCCAAATTGGGAGGGAGAAGGATCAAGGAATGGGAATGGGAGTTCTGGAACTTTAGCTATGTATTAGTGGGAACAATAATCCGATTCACACCCCGTTTGCAAGATTTCCCAAAAACACTGCCCTACGTCATTGTCAAAATTCAAGTTAATTTCAAGGTATGTTCATGTAGCTCAAGAGAAGGTGAGGAATAATACTAATACTAGCCAAAGCCCTACCATTTCACACACATACACACACATACACACATCCTAGCCCTCCCACTTCCTAGCCCTAACAAGTCATTTTACACAAAAGCCCTCCTAGCCATTTCACACCATAAACACTCCTAGCCATTTCACACCAAAATTTCCTAGCCATTTCACATCAAAGCTCTCCTAGCCATTTTATATCAAAGCTCTCCTAACCATTTCACACCATAGCCTTCCAAGCCATTTCACATCATAGCGTTCCCAGTCATCTCACACCAAAGCATTCCTAGTCATTTCACACTAAAAACTTCCTAGTCATTTCACACCAAAGCCCTCCTAGCCATTTCACACTAAAGCCCTCCTAGCCATTTCACACCAAAGCCCTCCTAGCCATTTCACACTAAAGCCCTCCTAGCCATTTCACACCAAAGCCCTCCTAACCATCTCGTCTGCCACTGATCACCTAAATCTATTCACTATTCTGTATTATCCAGCAATGTTCAATTCCTATGTTAATTCTTAGTATTTAAATCTATACCAATCAACAAATCAGCTTTTCGACCTTCCCATAAGCAGAAAGTTTTAGAACCATCTTTCCTAAACTTAAATTCAAGATTCTCTAACAATATCTAATTAAAAAATGAAAAACATGTACAATAACCTTTCCTTTACCTATATTATATACCTTTTTATTTCAAAGTATACTCCTAGAATCTTCTGTAAACTACTCTAGTTACTAACTTATACATTGAGAGAGAGAGAGAGAGAGAGAGAGAGAGAGAGAGAGAGAGAGAGAGAGAGAGAGAGAGAGAGAGAGAGAGAGAGAGAGAGAGAGAGAAAAAAAAATTTAACATGGGGAGGATGGACATTTAATCAAATACTGAATCTTACAAATTTAAAAATAACAGAGGGATAAGTTTTTATACAACTTACGGATATTAAAATATTTACTCTAGATTTTTAAAAATAGGACCAGTAGTGTATTTAAAGTTTAGATTGCTTCAAATTCATTTGTTAGTTATTACCCTTTATAAATCTAAAACACGATGTGGGGGATCAACTACCCAAGGTATACTATTGAAACTAAAAAGGGTTTTGTGTGTTAAGGAACCCTAAGCTTATAGGACAGAAAGAAAAAATCAAAGGCTAAACAAGAACACACCTTGAAATAATAATTTAAAACAGCCTAATTCAAATGCCACAAAAAGAGATAAATTATGTACACTTAAAAACAAAAACCTTATTTCCATCAAGTGAAAGTTTTGGCACCGGATAATTTAGTACTCTTATAAAACTATTCATTCCTAATACAATAACACTAGTTTAAAAATTTTCCAACTAATTTACTAACAGTTCCCTTTTCCTGAACTTTAAAAGAGATATAGATTACAAACTAAAAACTGTTTAATACTCAAAGGTTTTCAAAATCTTACTAGAAATACTCAATTCTTGAAAGTCAAAATTGACAAATAAAAAATCTTAGGAAAATTTTGCTTCTAGGATCTCATGATTTGAATGTCCAACCCCCTTGGATTAAATAGATAAATCCTGATGATATCACTGGACTAAAAATTTAACTGAAATAGCCCAGTCTCTACCTGAAACAGCCCACCCTCTACCTGAAACAGGGCACCCTCTATCTGAAACAGCATACTCTCTATCTGAAACAGCCCACTCTCTACCTGAAAGAACTCCTACCTGACTATCATAGTCTCTACGTAAAAGTACTACCTTAAATAATAACTCCTTGAAATATCCCAGTCTCTAAAATGTCTGCCCTCTACCTGAAAAAACACATACCTTAAATGACTCCTACTTGAAATAGCCCCTGCTCTACCTGAAATAACTTCTACGTGAAATAGCCCACCCTCTGCCTGAAATGACTCCTGCCTGAAATGACTCCTGCCTGAAATGACTCGTCTGAAATGACTCGTCTGAAATGACTCCTGCCTGAAATAACAACCCCCCTTTACCTGAAAAACTCCTACTTGAAATGACTCTTACCCGAAATGAAATAACTCCTACCTGAAGTAGCCCCCCCTCTACCTGAAAAAACTCCTACTTCAAATGATTCCTACCCGAAATAAAATAATTCCTGCCTGACATAACTCCTGCCTGACATAACTCCTGCAGGATTATCTGAAATTTCATTACTATGATTTCCACAATAAGATTTCTCATTCCCAGATGCCACCAGATTGATGAAAATGAGATATAATTTAGCTCTAAAAATTTTAGGTTAGCTTACGCAAGATTACAACCTTAGCTATTGACACGGTTTTTAAAAAGGCTTAAATTGATTCATAACCAAATTTAAGTCATCAACTATTCATTAAAGCAATTTTGAATGGGAATTCAATGTATAAAAGTTAAATTCATGGAACTAAAATAGAAAGAATTTAAGAAAATTACCCATCTAGTAATATAACTGAGCACATTGTTCAAGATTTAATACTTGAACTAGATACTTAAATCCTCATTGTAAAAAGCTAAATTAAATTTGGGCATTCCTACAAATGCCAAAAAGGTGTTCTTGATCTTCTCCCACTGAAGAACTTTACCAGGAGAGTTGACTGATCCAGGATTGTCCTTGATTTGCATCATCCTTTTGGTCAAATTGTTTTAAGCATCCAAGCAGAAGGGCACACTAACCTGAAAGACTAAAGTGTTAATAGGCACTTAGAAGATTACTAATCAAGATTTCTAAAGAACAAATTAAATACTGTTCTTAGTAATTTTTAAGCTGTTTAATAAATCAGTTCAATCTAAAACAAATTAGGATATCTTATGCTGCTAAAGTAGGATATTTAAAGTCCCAAAAAGTAGGATATTTTAAGCCCCCAAAAGTAGGTACTTTAAGCCCTCTAAAAGTAAGATGTTTTAAGCCCTCTAAAAGTAAGATGTTTTAAGCCTTCAAAAAATAAGATGTTTTAAGCCTTCAAAAAATAAGATATTTTAAGCCCCAAAAGAAAGACATTTTAAGCCCCAAAAAGTAAGATATTTGAAATCCAAAAAGAAAGATATTTTAAGCCACAAAAGAAAGATATTTTAAGCCCCAAAAAGTAAGATATTTTAAACCCCCAAAAGTAAGATATTTTAAGCCCTCAAAAGTAAGATATCTTAAACCCCAAAAGAAAGATATTTTAAGCCACAAAAGAAAGATATTTTAAGCCCCAAAAGAAAGACATTTTAAGCCCCAAAAAGTAAGATATTTTATGCCCCCAAAAGTAAGATATTTTATGCCCCAAAAAGTAAGATATTTTAAGCCCACAAAAGTAAGACATTTTAAGCCCCCAAAAAGTAAGATATTTTAAGCCCCCAAAAAGTAAGATATTTTAAGCCCCCCAAAAGTAAGATATTTTAAGCCCCCAAAAGACAGACATTTTAAACCCCAAAGAGTTAGATATTTCAAACCCCAAAAAGTAAGATATTTTAAGCCCCCAAAAGTAAGAGATTTTAAGCCCCAAAAAAGTAAGATATTTTAAGCCCCCCAAAAGTAAGATATTTTAAGCCCCCAAAAGACAGACATTTTAAACCCCAAAAGTAAGATATTTTGGGTCGCCGAAATAAGATATTTTAAGCTCCTAAAAGTAGGATATTATATGACTCCAAAAGTAGAATATTTCAAGCCCCCAAAAGTAGGATATTTTAAGCCACCAAAAGTAGGATATTTTAAGCCACCAAAAGTAGGATATTTTAAAGCCCCCAAAAGTAGGATATTTTAGGCCCCAAAAAGTAGGATATTTTAAAGCCCCCAAAAGATAGGATATTTTGAGCACCCAAAGGCAAGAGATTTTAGGCCCCCCAAAAGTAGGATATAATGAGCACCCAAAAGCAAGAGATTTTAGGCCCCCCAAAAGTAGGATATTATGAGCACCCAAAAGCAAGAGATTTTAGGCCCCCCAAAAGTAAGACATTATGAGCACCCCAAAGCAAGAGATTTTAGGCCCCCCAAAAGTAGGACATTATGAGCACCCCAAAGCAAGAGATTTTAGGCACCCCAAAAGTAGGACATTATGAGCACCCCAAAGCAAGAGATTTTAGGCCCCCCAAAAGTAGGACATTATGAGCACCCCAAAGCAAGAGATTTTAGGCACCCCAAAAGTAGGACATTATGAGCACCCCAAAGCAAGAGATTTTAGGCCCCCCAAAAGTAAGACATTATGAGCACCCCAAAGCAAGAGATTTTAGGCCCCCCAAAAGTAGGACATTATGAGCACCCCAAAGCAAGAGATTTTAGGCACCCCAAAAGTAGGACATTATGAGCACCCCAAAGCAAGAGATTTTAGGCCCCCCAAAAGTAGGACATTATGAGCACCCCAAAGCAAGAGATTTTAGGCCCCCCAAAAGTAGGACATTATGAGCACCCCAAAGCAAGAGATTTTAGGCCCCCCAAAAGTAGGACATTATGAGCACCCCAAAGCAAGAGATTTTAGGCCCCCCAAAAGTAGGACATTATGAGCACCCAAAATGAAGAGATTTTAGGCCCCCAAAAGTAGGACATTATGAGCACCCAAAATGAAGAGATTTTAGGCCCCCCAAAAGTAGGACATTATGAGCACCCCAAAGCAAGAGATTTTAGGCCCCCCAAAAAGTAGGACATTATGAGCCCCCCAAAGCAAGAGATTTTAGGCCCCCCAAAAAGTAGGACATTATGAGCACCCCAAAGCAAGAGATTTTAGGCCCCCCCAAAAGTAGGACATTATGAGCACCCCAAAGCAAGAGATTTTAGGCCCCCCAAAAGTAGGATATTATGAGCACCCCAAAGCAAGAGATTTTAGGCCCCCCAAAAAGTAGGACATTATGAGCACCCAAAAGCAAGAGATTTTAGGTCCCCCAAAGTAGGACATTATGAGCACCCCAAAGCAAGAGATTTTAGGCCCCCCAAAAGTAGGATATTATGAGCACCCCAAAATGAAGAGATTTTAGGCCCCCCAAAAGTAGGACATTATGAGCACCCAAAAGCAAGAGATTTTAGGCCCCCCAAAAGTAGGACATTATGAGCACCCAAAAGCAAGAGATTTTAGGCCCCCAAAGTAGGATATTATGAGCACCCAAAAGCAAGAGATTTCAGGCCCCCCAAAAGTAGGATATTATGAGCACCCCAAAGCAAGAGATTTTAGGCCCCCAAAAGTAGGATATTATGAGCACCCCAAAGCAAGAGATTTTAGGCCCCCCAAAAGTAGGACATTATGAGCACCACAAAGCAAGAGATTTTAGGCCCCCCAAAAGTAGGACATTATGAGCACCCCAAAGCAAGAGATTTTAGGCCCCCCAAAAAGTAGGACATTATGAGCACCCCAAAGCAAGAGATTTTAGGCCCCCCAAAAAGTAGGACATTATGAGCACCCCAAAGCAAGAGATTTTAGGCCCCCCAAAAAGTAGGACATTATGAGCACCCCAAAGCAAGAGATTTTAGGCCCCCCAAAAAGTAGGACATTATGAGCACCCCAAAGCAAGAGATTTTAGGCCCCCCAAAAAGTAGGACATTATGAGCACCCCAAAGCAAGAGATTTTAGGCCCCCCAAAAAGTAGGACATTATGAGCACCCCAAAGCAAGAGATTTTAGGCCCCCCAAAAGTAGGACATTATGAGCACCCAGCCCCCCAAAGTAGGACATTATGAGCACCCAAAAGCAAGAGATTTTAGGCACCCCAAAAGTAGGATATTATGAGCACCCCAAAGCAAGAGATTTTAGCCACCCCAAAAGTAGGGCATTATGAGCACCCAAAAGCAAGAGATTTTAGGCCCCCCAAAAGTAGGACATTATGAGCACCCAAAATGAAGAGATTTTAGGCCCCCAAAAGTAGGACATTATGAGCACCCAAAATGAAGAGATTTTAGGCCCCCCAAAAGTAGGACATTATGAGCACCCCAAAGCAAGAGATTTTAGGCCCCCCAAAAAGTAGGACATTATGAGCACCCCAAAGCAAGAGATTTTAGGCCCCCCCAAAAGTAGGACATTATGAGCACCCCAAAGCAAGAGATTTTAGGCCCCCCAAAAGTAGGACATTATGAGCACCCCAAAGCAAGAGATTTTAGGCTCCCCCCAAAAGTAGGATATTATGAGCACCCAAAAGCAAGAGATTTTAGGCCCCCCAAAAAGTAGGACATTATGAGCACCCAAAAGCAAGAGATTTTAGGTCCCCCAAAGTAGGACATTATGAGCACCCCAAAGCAAGAGATTTTAGGCCCCCCAAAAGTAGGATATTATGAGCACCCCAAAATGAAGAGATTTTAGGACCCCCAAAAGTAGGACATTATGAGCACCCAAAAGCAAGAGATTTTAGGCCCCCCAAAAGTAGGACATTATGAGCACCCAAAAGCAAGAGATTTTAGGCCCCCAAAGTAGGATATTATGAGCACCCAAAAGCAAGAGATTTTAGGCCCCCAAAAGTAGGATATTATGAGCACCCCAAAGCAAGAGATTTTAGGCCCCCCAAAAGTAGGACATTATGAGCACCCCAAAGCAAGAGATTTTAGGCCCCCAAAAAAGTAGGACATTATGAGCACCCCAAAGCAAGAGATTTTAGGCCCCCCAAAAAGTAGGACATTATGAGCACCCCAAAGCAAGAGATTTTAGGACCCCCAAAAAGTAGGACATTATGAACACCCCAAAGCAAGAGATTTTAGGCCCCCCAAAAAGTAGGACATTATGAGCACCCCAAAGCAAGAGATTTTAGGCCCCCCAAAAAGTAGGACATTATGAGCACCCCAAAGCAAGAGATTTTAGGCCCCCCAAAAGTAGGACATTATGAGCACCCAGCCCCCCAAAGTAGGACATTATGAGCACCCAAAAGCAAGAGATTTTAGGCACCCCAAAAGTAGGATATTATGAGCACCCCAAAGCAAGAGATTTTAGGCACCCCAAAAGTAGGACATTATGAGCACCCAAAAGCAAGAGATTTTAGGTCCCCCCAAAAGTAGGACATTATGAGCACCCCAAAGCAAGAGATTTTAGGCCCCCCAAAAGTAGGACATTATGAGCACCCCAAAGCAAGAGATTTTAGGCCCCCCCAAAAGTAGGACATTATGAGCACCCCAAAGCAAGAGATTTTAGGCCCCCCCAAAAGTAGGACATTATGAGCACCCCAAAGCAAGAGATTTTAGGCCCCCCCAAAAGTAGGACATTATGAGCACCCCAAAGCAAGAGATTTTAGGCCCCCCCAAAAGTAGGACATTATGAGCACCCCAAAGCAAGAGATTTTAGGCCCCCCCAAAAGTAGGACATTATGAGCACCCCAAAGCAAGAGATTTTAGGCCCCCCCAAAAGTAGGATATTATGAGCACCCAAAAGCAAGAGATTTTAGGCCCCCCAAAAGTAGGATATTTTAAGCAACCAAAAGCAAGATATTCCAAGCTCCAAAATGATTAGGATGATTTAAGCAACAAAAACTGATATTCTAAAGACCAAAATATATTTATAATTTGGTGAAGAAATTAGAATATTTCAGGACCCCCCAAAAAATCTAGGATACTTTAAGAACTAATAAAAAGATGTGCTCGAGTTCCTATGTAAAGTTTTCAACAGGAAATTCACACAATTATGAGTAGAAAATCCTTTGCTGAACAAAAATTAAACTGGGTTGAAATAATATCTACAGTGCACCACACATGGCGCACTGACATCACTACCCAGTTACAATAAGAATTTAACTTAACTTAACTAACCTGAAAACTTTTGCCAAAATCAGGTTGATTCAAGTTTTTTGTTTATCTAAAATGTTTATTTTAAGTAGCTGACCTATCGCACTACTAAACAGAAGTATAGAACTAAACTCTAAACTTTCTCGTGTTTAAAACAATTTTGATAACAAAAAAACATTAATTTAATGTGAGCTTTCCAACTGACGGGATTTACTAAAAAAAGAAAAACCATCCAGCAAAAAACTGTATGATTCTTTGATCTAATACAGTTTGAAGGATCCTATCGCTGAAATTTTAATCTAAAGACTGCACTGCTAAAAACAAAATCATCTCATAAAATGGAAAACCAATACCTACGAATACATTTCTTCAATAGTAGATATTTACTCAATCTAGTCCAGTCCACTCTAGCACTAAATGCCACAAAATCTAACCTAGGTTCTGAAAAGCAGACAACTTTCAAACTAAACTTACCATCCAAACGAAGTTTACAGAATTAGATTATTGAAGACGTTTTACTTCAACTCGGCTCATACGGAAGACAGGATATCAAAGACCTTTTTCAACATCTTGAACATCAACGTCTGCACCTCCTTCAGGCATCAGCAAACTGGAACATGGGAAGAATTGAAAAGGACATTTCCACAGAATTTTTGCTTTTACCTATTGTGCCTAACTAATTTTCCCTAAAATATTTTTTCCAAAAAGTAAACTTGTTTTATTGTCCAAAAATTAGGTAAGTATTATTCAATGTTTATATGGAGATGTAGAATTAAACTATACTTGCATTTGAATTTTGCTTTATACAAAAAATGCATTGATTTAATCAAAGCTTACCATCTATCAGGAATTAGTGAAAAAAAAAAGGAATCAAAACAAATTATGATATTTTCATCAAACATAGCTTAAGTGAATCCTTCGAGGCCTATCACTAAATGGAACACCAATATAAAGATTTTGAATATCTGTTATTTACTCATCATAATCTGATATTGTTCTGTACGTGATTGAGGAACTTCATACCAGCACTAAATGCCCCAAATCTAACCTGTCTTCTAAAAAGCATAGAACCTAAAAACAATTTCACTATTCAAGCGAAGTTTACATAATCGGTTCATCTTTGATGGCGTCATACTTAACTTGGCTCATACAGATGACAAAGGATTCAAGATCTTGCAATTTCTCAACTTGTTGCATCACAGCCTTTGTGTCCTCTTCCAGTCCTCAGTGTCACAAGCAAACTGGAGTACAAATCTGGGAAGAATTTGAAAGGACATTTTAGAAACATTTTCACTAAATTTTCCCCACATTAGTTTAAGATTCATTCCAACCTTAAGACACTTATTACTAGTTGACTATCTAATGTTAACAGCTGAGTTTACTGCCAGGCATAAAAAAAAATATTCAGTTACAAGATATCCATGATAGCCCTAACATATACAAGAGGTTTATTTGTTGAACAAGTCGCAATTCATTGGTTGTATTAATCAAATTGTCAAAAAACACCACACCTCAAACTACTGGCCACAAATGACAGGGAACTAGTACACAGGAACATACCAGCTGAAGAGATTTTGCTTTACTTTACTAGTTAAAATTCAAGTAAAATTACTCCAGTATAATAGTTAGAGTTATAGACTGTGACTGCAGAAGTGGGTTCATACTTCATAACGTATCCCTGGGGTGAACGAATTTGAGAAAAAAAAAACAAGACGTCAAGTAGACCTATCTGGAATTAAACTGCGATTGACTGCAACAGCTTTTTGGTGGGAAGTGTGTTTCATACTTCTAAGCAAACCTAGTAACGTTAGGCAGTCCTGGGATTACTAAAGAAATCGATATATCATGCTATATAAAGCCAATGCGTGGCTGCAAGAATTGTTAAATTCATACATGCAGTAATTCATGTGACATGAGAGATTTTCTAAAAATGGTTTCGAGTAGTTAGGTGAATATATCGTTGCATAATATCCATATTAACGAGTTCACATTTTGGGTATTATCGTACGTTTCAATAAATTACTTTGATTTTATGATTGAGGGTTTTATTAATCTTTAAACTATCACCTAAAGATCCTCTCTCAGGGTTGCGGATCTTCAGGTGAGAAAATTTGGGGTGTAGGACCTTCAAGTGATCCCAAAATCAAATAAACTTTACCTTTAGTTGTAAATTCGGCTAATAAGGATAACCGCCGGTCGAATCTGTCTCTTTCTAAAACCAAACAAATAACTTTGGACAACCGCTAAACGATTGTCCGGCTTCCCTAGTATTAAACTACACTGGACAAGTCCACTCGTCATTTTCTGTGGTTATAATGACGTCATAATGACGTCAATACAGAAGTAAGGCAAACAGACTATGATAAGTAAGGCCTGTGTTAATTCCGTTATTGACTATTGAAACTCGCTCTGTTATGATCTCAAATGACAACTTAAGATATTACAAAACATAATTAACATAGCAGCAGGATTGATAAAAAGGTGTCCCACCTCGAGAAAAGATCGCTCCTATACTCATTGAATAACAGTGGCTGCCTATTAAAGCTGGAATAGAGTCTGCAATGACTCATTAAGTTATCAGAACCGGACGTCCAAAATATCTGAGAGAATTGCCACATACTGTGCAGCACAAATTTTGCTGACACGAGAATAGTTAGATAGTTTCGAGTTAATGGAACCTAGATAAATGTCAATTTAGTTTGGTTGCTGTAACCTCACCATCTTTGTGAGCTAAGGATAGGGGGCTTGGGGCAGCATATAGGTCTATCTGGTGAGTCATCAACACCCATTGCCTGGGCCTCCTTAGTCCTAGCTTGGGTGGAGAGGGGGCTTGGGCGCTGATTATATGTACATATGATTAGTCTCTAGGTCATTGTCCTGCTCGATAGGGCAATGCCACTGTCCCTAGCCTCTGCCATTCATGATCGGCATTTAAACCTTTAAACTTTTACTGTAGATTCTACAGCTTTCAAATAAGCGGTCCCATGACTATACAATAAGCTCCCACTATACATTCGAAAGACGGAAGATATTAAGGCTTTCAAAAAGAAACTGAAGACTTTTTCGGTTCCCGAGTGTTTCAATAATATGTGGATTTGACAATAAACACGGAATACGATGTATGATACGACAAATACCTAATAATGTATATGACAAACAGACCTTGTAGGCCCTGCAGGGCTTAAGTGTTTCTCTGTGTGATAGGACCATGAAAACAGCCCTTGAAGTAACAAACTATGTATATTTGCTTCGAGCTAATACGCTTAGTACATAAATAAATAAAGCGGTCGTAGCACAATTAAATAAACGTGGGGCCTATTAAGAACACAGAGGCTAAATTTGGGGTAACAATATAATTTTTTTTCACGACTGTTAATTTATATAATGTATATGAATTAGATTCATAATTTATATTTTCCAAAAATATTTCCCTTTCATAAATACTGACCACTGCTCAGTGCCCCCCCCCCACCCCCCACAAGAAGCCACCCACGGCACCCCTTCCCCCTATGGGGTTTCAGCGGCTCATACCTGGTTGCAAATATGTTGCAACTTATGATAATCAACAAATAACTAAGCACGCAATATGCATTCAAACTTGATAGGAGTTGGTACTGCATGCATACATACATACATAAAATATTTTTTTCTCAATATGTTACAATTCCCTCTATGAGATGGTACACAATTTAACTCTCAAGCGACTAAAAAACAAGTCTCCACTGAATGGTGAAAATGAACATACAAATGCCAAACCAGAAGAACAAATCGTTTAAATCAGGAAGGACGCACTTAGAAGAAATGGGTCCTGGTCTGAATCATGGACACAAAGTCGTAGTTAGCAGATCATCAACCAAGATTTTGTGTACTGAAGAAACTAATTTATTACTTATAACCAGTTTTGCTTCACAAATCAATGGCGGAAGTAATTTACACATGAAAGTATTTATCGTCCTTTTGGACATTCAAACCAAAACAAAAAAATAAGTTAACAATTATGTTTACATTTAGGTAACACAGAGGACGTGTTTTTCCTACTTCCCACCTTGAGCAAAACTGCGGGTAACGACATTTGCTTGGCAGACCAAAAACACAGATGAGGAACCAATAGTACTTATAATAAGAGTTATGCCATAACTAATGAGGTGATTACAGTTGTTTGCACACCGGATTATGAAAAATTAACTAGTATAATTATTTCAGTCAAATGAATTTGATCAGCGATGGTATTTTAGAAAAAAAAATCGTTTATTCGAATAGGTTTAGAGACTGAATAAGCTTCCGGTGTATTAGCAATTATTTTCCTAGAGAGAGAGAGAGAGAGAGAGAGAGAGAGAGAGAGAGTTCTCGGCTATGATCCAACTTGTTTAAAGGCTGTTGATCCAGAGAGAGAGAGAGAGAGAGAGAGAGAGAGAGAGATTCTCGGCTATACTGGTTGATTAATCTGGTAGATAAGATCACATTCGTTTAAAGGCTGTTGATCCAGAGAGAGAGAGAGAGAGAGAGAGAGAGAGAGAGAGAGAGAGAGTTCTCGGCTATACTGGTTGATTAATCTGGTAGATAAGATCCCATTTGTTTAAAGGCTATTGATCCAGAGAGAGAGAGAGAGAGAGAGAGAGAGAGAGAGAGAGTTCTCGGCTATACTGGTTGATTAATTTGGTAGATAAGATCCCATTTGTTTAAAGGCTGTTGATCCAGAGAGAGAGAGAGAGAGAGAGAGAGAGAGAGAGAGAGAGAGTTCTCGGCTATACTGGTTGATTAATCTGGTAGATAAGATCCCATTTGTTTAAAGGCTGTTGATCCAGAGAGAGAGAGAGAGAGAGAGAGAGAGAGAGAGAGAGAGAGAAATTATCTTCTAATCGGAAATTCCAAGCCTATCACTGCTTTACACCGAAGGGCCACGTTCACAAGCCAAGCAAAGCAACTACAAAACAGCCAACACAAAAGCGTTAGAACAGTCACATTTATTCGAGCCCTATTAAACAAATATATGATTAATGCTAAGGTCACAAAGACCCTAATAATTGATAATATGGTCCACACCAGGCACATAGAACTCTGGTTCTCATCAAAACCTTGACTTACGTAACCTGCACGCAGCGTTAAGACAATTGAACTCACTTGGCTGAAGATACAACTAATTATATTTCCCCTGATGTATTTGAGGACAATTTGCCCTTAATTAAGCTATGAAAAGGCAAAACTCGAAAACTTTAGCAAGTAATGCAAAATACTCGCATTGCTTTGTATCTATGTTAATGGGAAAAAATGACTCAACTGAGGTATGAATGTAAGAATATTATTCCCAATTAACCTTCAACTGGTGCAGGTCATTGTTACTTCTCTCCACACAAACAAATTTGAATTTATTAATAAATTCTTGCTAACCTAATACGATTTTACAACCAACATAAGGAAAATAATAGTAAATATCTCAATGGAAATAAATTCAAAATCTAAATCGTACCTCTGTTTCAAAACAAAAACATTAAAAGATTTACCTATTGGCCAAACTATTCGAGAAGCTATTTCCAGTCGAAAGTACGGGATAGAGTCTAGAGCTCTAACTGAACTATGAACCATAAAGAATGCATTATTATAAACAAGATAATTTGTGTTTTAGGAAAAGCCAATATTATGGCAGGAAGAGCAACACATTTCAGATAGCCTACATCACCTGGAAACATAAACGTTATTTTAGGATTGGCACGTATTTTAAAATTTAGTTTCTAAACAGCAATATCCAATAAAGAGTAACACTACTGCAGGGTATCACTGCTACATTCCACAGTTGTGGAGCCAATGCATAATTATGAACACTTTTGATTAGTTTTGTACCATATTTCCAATGTGAAAATTAAATTAAGTACCTCAGTATCTGTATACAGCCAATTTTGTGGGCAGTTGGATCAAAATCACAACTTATACTATAACAAATGCAGCCGTGTCTTTTCCACTGCAGAACAAAGGCCTCAGACATATCAATTCATGTCTGGGGTTTAGCCATTTTTCATGGTGGGAGATTTAGCTCTGATAGCTCACAGCAAATCAACCTTGTATGGGGGCCCCTGGCTAGTACAACTTCTTCATCATAGCGATAGGCAAACCCTTTAACCACGTCAAGGTATCCCCACTCAGAAAGGGTATAACTGATATAACATCTCAACAAAGACTTTCAGAATTAAAACTCATCATAAGCACTTGTCTTTCATGACTATCCTTAGAAAAGTCACAATTTCGTTGTTGATTATTGTAAATCAATTAAAATAATTTCCTTACATAGAAAGTACCTTATTGCCAAGTAAACTTTTTATATACACTACCATTTACCACGACCGTAAAATTAAAAAAATCTAAACTAGTTGAAGATGAAATGATGTACACATATAAAGAGTTTATAGTCAAGCCTTCGATTCAAGTTGCTTCGTCCACAAAGTGATAAAGACAGTATTGATGCTTTATGCAATCTTGTGTATCACTAATAACCAGCTTTCTTTCATCAAAATGATATTGACTTCGGAAATTTCCACATGAAACTATTCATCATTTATTGATTCTAAAGTTAATACTTTCACAACAAAATTAACTTATTACCTTTACATTAAACTAAATAATACTTCCTATTTTCAGATTACAAACTGATTAAAAAAAAAGATCGCTGACAACGGGTAGGCCCGTCTTCTTAACGAAGAACAAATATGTTGAAAACCACTTTTGCCTGACTGGTCGAAAAACAGACTTGGGAAGACCACCCCCCCCAACACACGCACACACTTTGAATACGCCTGTCCACTATTGAATGATAGAAATATGTTAATGACGGTTTTAATACAAATTAAGTCGTATCAATAAAGGCTTTCCAATGAATATTTTCTCAAATATCAGAATTACACAAGAAATTTGACCTAACTTATTACGATTCTGCCAGAACCAACACATGAAAACTAACAATAATTATCTCATTGCAAATAAGGCGAGGATAAATACTAAACCTAAATAGTACCTCGACTTCAAAACGAAAGCATTTGACAATAAACACGAAATGTGTGATATGCAAAATATCTTAAAATGTACACGATAAACTGACCTTGTAAGCTCTGCAGGGCGTAGGTGTCCCTCTGAGTGTGACAGGGGCAGAAAAAAAAAACCCTTTAAGTTCATTAATGGGACCAAATGCATCGGAAAATCTTATTTTTTTTTTTTTTTTTCTCATCAGAATGTCGCCAGTAATTTCCCCCTGAAGGTAATCATCCATGATACTAAACGAAGTCTGTTGGTATTAATTACTGAAGGTGGCTTCCCATTTTCATATTATAAACGGACTTTTTTGAGAATTCACTGACAACGAATAGACCCGCCCTTTTAGACGAAGAACAAATTTGCAGAAAACCAGTTCTGTCTGGTTGGTCGAAAAACAGGCAAGGACAACCGCCCTCCCCCCACACTTATGGTAAGAGTTTAGTCATTACTAATGAGATAATTAGGTCATTATACATACGCTAATGGATATGAGAAAAAAGATAGAGTTGTATATAAAATAAATCGTTTTTATAAAGGTTTTCCCAAGAATATTTTTCTAAAAATCTAAACAAAAAGCCGTGTTTCTACTTGCGCTTTTATCCCGGTAATGTTCTACTTTGATTTAAACTGAATTTCAATGAATTAGTGGTATAGAGTCCCTTAAAGATCAAAATTAAGCCTTTATTCTACCAACCACTTACTTCTGTGTAAGTGCATGTGCTGAGCTGACTTAAATCTAAACTTACAAATAACATATCTTGGGATACACTTCCGAATATTTAATATCTTAATGGATTTGA
>NC_090739.1:107260269-107265269 GCF_036898095.1 Palaemon carinicauda | reverse complement strand
TATATCTTTGGCCAACTAACGAACAACTTTCCATCACACATCACCTGAAACCCTCGTTTCTTAATTTCATTTTTGCAATACAAATAATTGCACAAATCACAGTTTTCACTATAGTTTACACCATCCTATTCACACCTTTTAAAATGGGAAAAATAATCTCTGATCAAATTTCTTATAAGATTAAATCAAAGTAAGTGATTAAAAAGTTCTGTGTTTTTTTTAAATAAAACATTACGCAAATATTAAAATGATACGACCCTCTACTTTAACCACGGGAACACAAATTCCATAAAAATTATCGAAATTTGATTTGGATTCTAAGATCTAGGCCTACGGCTACAGGCATTAGTATTATCTCAATTCATTCTTATAGTAACAACTTCAATTATAGGTGATTACAGATTCCTTAACTGGAACTAAAACCACATAGCGCCTACAGATATACACCATCTCATTAATTGAAAAGTTAAAGCCACATCTGGAAACAATCTCATTTAGTAACCACTCACTGATTAATGGAATTACCACCACACGCTAAGGAGGCCATTTTTGAGAAATGCCTTTTATAAAGTGTCTACACCAATAAAAGACCCTTAAAGAAATTCGATGGTTTAACACATGGAAACCTACAGCACCTACAAGATATTCGAATCTCCAGTATTTTGATTAATTAAAGATACCGCGAGAACATAATAAAATCAATAAAACCTTGTAACGTTTGTCCCTCCTTACCATAAAAGCCTTCACTGTTTGCAGGATTACAAGTTAAAAGACGAGAGTCACAAGACTTGGTTCCTTCTTCCTCTCTCTTTGTCTGAGAGAGAAATGAATCTTCTTCTACAGTTTACACAGCCAGGAACATCCCTAGACAGTCCTTAAAAGTTCCCCTGACCAGAAGTAATTTCTCCGGGCATTTTTCAACACAATTATATTTACAGCCTATTAAATGCTGTACATTGTACTCCTGTACCTTCTTTAATTATAATCTATTCTGTTTTTATTTCTAATTGTTCCAATTGTGAAACAACACACAGTATATTTTGTTTTATTAATGATGAATTTGTGTTCTGATTTCAGTTTGTGCTCTGAAAGATATATTAATAAAGTTCTAATTGTCATGAACATTATACCATAGGAAAACAATAAAACGTAATTAAGTCATTCACTTTCATTATGTCTCATTGAAGACTGGATAATTATTCATGAGTATTTTTAGATAATGTTTTACATTTACCAGACGTAAGGGCATTCCCACACTCAATGCCCCCCAAAAACTTTAAAAAATTCCCAGATTAGGGGACAAATTCACAAAAAGTTGTCCTTCGGGTTAAAGAATTGTTTCAACCAATCAGGGACCTCCACCATAGTCTGCGTTCTATAGCCTTTTCATCAGCTAAGATTATAGTCTTTTGCTTAGGATATATTTAAACACTCTTACGATAGGATTTCAGAAGATATTCGTACGAATAGTTTAATATGTGATGGATATAAACAAGTGAAATGTATAAGTAAGTTACCCATGGATCAATGACCTAAAGAAAAAGAAAACAGTACAAAATATAAATGAAAGAAAACCTTATTTAAGGGTAACTATAATTTATTTAACCACCACTAAAAAATTTTTTCTCTCTTTTCGTTTCTTTTCGTTATAAAGTCATATTAGAAAATTGATGAGTTAATACCTTAAGGAATATAATCTTCCAAAACTTATATAATTGTATGCTATAAGATTAGTGAGATTTACTTGAAATAAAAAGAAATATCACCATAAACTGAAATTAGACAGTATATTAAAACTTAGAATTCATAGTTTGGCTATAGACTCCACATGTATGAAATAGCTATTTGTATTTCCAATTATAGTCGGATTTAAGATGTCATTATTTTAATATGGGACTACTCTGCTATCATACTTTTTATCCCATTGACATGGAAGTATTATGTTTGTGTAACTCTGTTTACAAATATCTATATATTTTAAATGAAGGGAGATGTTATTTAATTGCCCTTCTAATAGTTTTAACGATTTCATTCAATTGCTAAAATAAAAATTGGTAATATAAATAAGTTAAAACTGCTTGTAAGGATCATTCATTAAAAAACTATTGTCTGAGCTTTAAAATTATTTCATATAAAATTCGTTCTTTTGTAAACAAGTACAACAAAATACAATTATATAAAAGAAATGGAATGTGTTATATCCCATTTATGTTTTATTTGACTGTGAATTTAAAACTCATGAAGGGGTTCTAGTCATCTTGTTTGGTAAAACAATTGGAAAAAGCATTTTCTGAATACTGATGGTGACGTGGCAAAAAGGACTTTGGTGTTATGGATTATAAAACAATAATATACCATTCTAAAGGCAATGTTAAGTCCTAAAATAGATTATAGTTAATCATTAAGAAATATTCCATCCTAAAGGATGGCTATATATAGATGAAAACCTTAAAAATCGAGAGTTGTTGTTAGCAGAAGAATTAATTTAGGGAAACAAAGCTAAAGTGAAAAATAAAAACATACAAATTGTCCAATTCTATCATGTAAACTTCAGCTTTAATTCTGATACTACTGTTCCTATGCTCCATTTAATGATTTATTGATATTTATTATTCATTATAGGCTCGTAATCTCAGGAAATTCATGGACACGGCGATGGTATGGACACGCATTGACAGTAAAGTAACTATTTTTGTAAACGTATTTGATACTATCTTGCAACTTTGTATATCCAAAGAAAGTATTTTGTGCAAAGACATGCACTATCCTATAATTGCAATATAAGAAGAATATATTAGAAAATATAATTATTTTAATTGGAGTTATACAACTGTATATCCAATTGTGACGAAGAATACTGAGAAGAGAATTAAAATAGAAAATTTACTAACTACTTTTAGCAACTTTAACCTTGCCCATATCAGTCATCAAAAGAGCTATTGTTCAAGTTTAAAATTCTTATAGATAAAATATATTTTATGGACAGAATTATTACAAAATATATCCATATAAGATTATAAATTCTTTTAGATATCATCAAAGCCCTATTTGATTGTAAAATTAAAAATCTTGAAGGTATTTTGCTAATTTATTATGGTAAAACAAGTGGCTGACTCTGTTTCAGATATCCGCCTGCTATCTATTTTACCAAATAGGATTAACAAAACACCTTAAGATTTCCTAATTTTACAATAAAATTTATAATTAATAATATATAAAAAACTTTAATCATAGAAAATAAATAAATTCTGTTTAATATTATTAAATAAAATATATTTTATATAGAAAAATTCAAAGCTCAGACAATAGGTATTTTAATGAATACTCTCACATATAAAAGTTACTAGTAGTTCTTTCAACTTCAATTTTTAAATAGTTTTCCTCTTAGTAATTGCATACATTATTACTCCAAAGAAAAGTAATACTATTTGTTAATATATTCGTCTTATATTGCAATGATTGAATAGTATGTCTTACACAAAATAGCATCTTTGATATACTAAGTTGCAACTCGTATTATTGCGTCCATGAATTTTTTGAGATTACAAGCCTATTATGAATAATAAATATCGATAAACCATTTATTAGAATAGACGAACAATATCTAAAAAGCTGAAAATTAAGTTTACAAAATGCAATTAGATAATTAATAATATTTTATTTCAATAATTTAGTTTTGTTTCCCAATATAAATTCGTCTGCTAACAATAAAACTCGATTTCTTAATGTTTTCACCTAGATACAGTTGTGTCTAGATTGGAATATCCTTACATGATTAATTATATTATATTTTAAGGCTTAAATTTTCCTTTATTATGGTTTATTAATGTCTTATAAGCCATACCACCAAATTCTAATTTTGCCACGTCACCATCACCCTTGGAAAATGCTTTACCATTTGTGTTACCAAACAAGATGCCTAAAACCCTTACGAAATTTCTAATTTTACAGCCAAATAAAATATTGATTTTATCTAATACATATTCCTCTCGCACTCAAATGAATTTTGTGGTACTATTCTCAAAAACATTATATTTTATATGAAAGAATTTCAAAGTTTAGACAATGGGTATTTGGATGAAGAATCTTTGCCTAAAGAAAAGTTTCTAGAGTTTTTTTTTTTTTTAATTTATTTATATTTTCTGTTATCTTAACACCTGGCTTGATTATGTTTCCAAATTAAAGTAATTTTACTTTTTAATATTTTTTTTTCATTCTTATTATTGTTTATTTTTTTTGTAGCTACTCATTGTAAAGAAAATAGCCCAGGTAACCACATATGTACATAAGTATAAATACACACGAATGATTTATATATATATATATATATATATATATCCTTTTCTGGGTGTGGATACCTTAACGTTGTGAAAAGATTTGCGTATCGCCATGATTAGCAAAAAGCTGTGCTATGAAAAGAGTCCGAGCCACCCATGCTAGGTTAGTTTGCTGTGAGCGATCAAACTTGCCAAACCCCAGACATGAATAAGGACATGTCTTAGATTATCGTCCTCCAGTGGACTAGAAGCGGCTATATTTGTTGTTTGATATATATATATATATATATATATGCACACACACAAACACACACACACACACATATATATATATATATATATATGTATATATATACACACACACACACATATATATATATATATATATATATATATATACATACATATATATATATATATATATGATAGTCTACATAAGGAAAATTGAAAGATGTCTATATGTAGAAATGCTCTACAGTTTCGTCCGCTATTGGACCTTTTCTTGGAGCGTTTACTATACAAAGAAATGATACACACGTTTGTACATACAAGAAAGGCTTCAAATCGTAAAAAAAAAGGAAAAAAATATAAACTATACTATTGCTACCTAACAGGCAAAAGTCACTTAAAATGGGGATAAAACATTGCTCTAATATATTTCATGCCCTTGCCATCAGTGTTTGGACAACAGCATGAGATAACCTTTTGTTTAAAGGCTTTAAA
>NC_090739.1:107250269-107255269 GCF_036898095.1 Palaemon carinicauda | reverse complement strand
ATCCAAAAAGCATGAAGCTAGACAATTAAGCCAAGCTTTTTAGGCCAGGTAATTAATCCAAGCCTTCAATCCAAAAAGCATGAAGCCAGACAATTAAGCCAAGCTTCTTTAGGCCAGGCAATTAAGCCAAGCCTTCAATCCAAAAAGCATGAAGACAGACGATTAAGCCAAGCTTCTTTAGGCCAGACAATTAAGCCAAGCCTTCAATCCAAAAAGCATGAAACCAAACAATTAAGCCAAGCTTCTTTAGGCCAGACAACTAAGCCAAGCCTTTAATCCAAGCAGCATGAACCCAGGCAATTAAGCCAAGCTTCTTTAGGCCAGGCAATTAAGCCAAGCCTTCAATCCAAGTATCATGAAGCCAGACAATTAAGCCAAGCTTCTTTAGGCCAGGCAATTAAGCCAAGCCTTCAATCCAAAAAGCATGAAGCCAGACAATTGAGCCTAGCTTCTTTAGGCTAGGCAATTAAGCCAAGCCTTTAATCCAAGAAACATGAAGCCAGACAATTAAGCCAAGCTTCTTTAGGCCAGGCAATTAAGCCAAGCCTTCAATCCAAAAAGCAGGAAGCTAGACAATTAAGCCAAGCTTCTTTAGGCCAGGCGATTAAGCCAAGCATTTAATCCAAGTATCATGAAGCCAGACAATTAAGCCAAGTTTCTTTAGGCCAGGCAATTAAGCCAAGCCTTCAATCCAAAAAGCATGAAGCCAGACAATTAAGCCAAGCTTTTTTTAGGCCAGGCAATTAAGCCAAGCCTTCAATCCAAAAAGCATGAAGCCACACAATTAAGCCAAGCTTCTTTAGGCCAGGCAATTAAGCCAAGCCTTTAATCCAAGAAACATGAAGCCAGACAATTAAACCAAGTTTCTTTAGGCCAGGCAATTAAGCCAAGCCTTCAACCCAAAAAGCATGAAACCAGACAATTAAGCCAAGCTTCTTTAGGCCAGGCAATTAAGCCAAGCCTTTAATCCAAGAAACATGAAGCCAGACAATTAAGCCAAGCTTCTTTAGGCCAGGCAATTAAGCCTTCAATCCAAAAAGCATAAAGCTAGACAATTAAGCCAAGCTTCTTTAGGCCAGGCGATTAAGCCAAGCATTTAATCCAAGTATCATGAAGCCAGACAATTAAGCCAAGCTTCTTTAGGCCAGGCAATTAAGCCAAGCCTTCAATCCAAAAAGCATGAAGCCAGACAATTAAGCCAAGCTTTTTTAGGCCAGGCAATTAAGCCAAGCCTTCAATCTAAAAAGCATGAAGCCAGACAATTAAGCCAAGCTTCTTTAGGCCAGGCAATTAAGCCAAGCCTTTAATCCAAGAAACATGAAGCCAGACAATTAAACCAAGTTTCTTTAGGCCAGGCAATTACTTTCTTTAGGCCAGGCAATTAAGCCAAGCCTTCAATCCAAAAAGCATGAAGCCAGACAATTAAGCCAAGCTTCTTTAGGCCAGGCAATTAAGCCAAGCCTTCAATCCAAAAAGCATGAAGCCAGACAATTAAGCCAAGCTTTTTTAGGCCATGCAATTAAGCTAAGCCTTCAATCCAAAAAGCATGAAGCCAGACAATTAAGCCAAGCTCCTTTAGGCCAGGCAATTAAGCCAAGCCTTCAATCCAAGTATCATGAAGCCAGACAATTAAGCCAAGCTTCCTTAGGCCAGGCAATTAAGCCAAGCCTTCAATCCAAAAAGCATGAAGCCAGACAATTAAGCCAAGCTTCTTTAGGCCAGGCAATTAAGCCAAGCCTTTAATCCAAGTATCATGAAGCCAGACAATTAAGTCAAGCCTTCAATCCAAAAAGCATGAAGCCAGACAATTAAGCCAAGCTTTTTTAGGCCAGGTAATTAATCCAAGCCTTCAATCCAAAAAGCATGAAGCCAGACAATTAAGCCAAGCTTCTTTAGGCCAGGCAATTAAGCCAAGCCTTCAATCCAAAAAGCATGAAGACAGACGATTAAGCCAAGCTTCTTTAGGCCAGACAATTAAGCCAAGCCTTCAATCCAAAAAGCATGAAACCAAACAATTAAGCCAAGCTTCTTTAGGCCAGGCAATTAAGCCAAGCCTTTAATCCAAGCAGCATGAAGCCAGACAATTAAGCCAAGCTTCTTTAGGCCAGGCAATTAAGCCAAGCCTTCAATCCAAGTATCATGAAGCCAGACAATTAAGCCAAGCTTCTTTAGGCCAGGCAATTAAGCCAAGCCTTTAATCCAAGAAGCATGAAGCCACACAATTAAGCCAAGCTTCTTTAGGCCAGGCAATTAAGCCAAGCTTTCAATCCAAGAAGTATGAAGCCAGACAATTAAGTCAAGCTTCTCTAGGCTAGGCAGTTAAGCCAAGCATCCCTAGTACCAAAACTGACTCTGCTCCCAGTCCTCCATCAGCAGCCATTGGATGAGCACCTCACTAGAGATGCAGCTTCCTTCCCCAGCTGAAATATCTTGGGCCAACCTATAAGGACAAGACTGCATACTAGAAGAATCCCAGCTTCATCCCTCTGCAGAGCCGGTCTTCTAGATTATTCCCTCAGAACCACCCAAAGGTTGGTATCCGAAAGAATAGATCTAGATATCCGACCATTTGTACACTTGACAAAGGTCCTGTACACCCCATCAAGGTACATAGCATACTAGAATCAGCCAGGTTTCTTCCCTCTGCAGAGCCACCCTTTTCAGTTAGTCCAAGCACTATTTTTGCAGAGGAGTTTAGCCACAAATCCATCGAGGTGGGCAGTTATTCCAAACATCTTCCTCAGCTAAAGATCCTCCTCAGGTCTCCTTTCCTCACAAAACGCAACTGGATGTCATTCTCCTCATGAGACTGAATTTTACTTTCATTCCAAATAGTGAACTTAAACTGGCTTTTCACAAAAAAAAAAAAAAAAAAAAAAAAAAAAAAAAAAAAAAAAAAAATTAATTTTCCATTTTGTATTTTTTTTAGATTTTTTTTTACCATTTTATATGTTTTTATTTTTTTTTTTATTTTTAGATTTTTTTTTATTTTTAGATTTTTTTTTTTTTGTTTTTTTAATTTTTGGGAAGACATCTAAAAGGGACTTCTGTCCATGTCCTCTTCACCGGACAACACACTGTAGTAATTATGAACAGGCACGTTATCCTCCAAGATGTCCTCAGAACCAAATCTCTCCTCTTCCTCTGAGAGCTCTTCATTACTGCTCCGCTCCTTTGAGAGATTTCTATTTCTTCTTTCTGCCTTTGAAAGCTCTCTTTTCCTCCTCTCTCTCTTTGAGAGCTTTTTGTTATTCTTCTCTCTCTTTGATAGCTCTCTGTTATTAATCTCTTCCTTAGTGACGTTCTCTTCCTTGGACACTTCACCATTACTGGTCTCTTCCTTGGACACTTCACCATTACTGGTCTCTTTCTTTGAGAGCTTTCTTTTTCTCCTCTTTTTCTTTGAGCGCTTTTTATCACCTCTCTCTGCTTTTAAATCGTCTTCAGACTGATGTTCTTCAAGAGTAAGAACTTTTTCTTCTTCCTCCTTCTCCTCAATCTCTTCCTCTACATCATCTTCTTCTCCTCTTTGAGGAAGACCCGGGTCATTTAGCTGTTCCTCCACTGGAAGATCGATTTCATCTTCCAGTTCATCCTGGACCTTTTCTTCAACAGGAAGATCGATTTCATCTTCCAGTTCATCCTGGAAAGTTTTTTCAGCTGGCAGAAATCACCATCTTCCAGCTCTTCATGGAACACTCCTTCAGCTGGAAGATAGATTTCCTCTTCCAGTTTATCCTGGAAAGTTTCTTCAGCTGGAAGAAATTCACCCTCTTCCAGCTCTTCGGGGAACGCTCCTTCAGCTGGAAGAAATTCACCATCTTCCAGCTCTTCGGGGAACGCTCCTTCACCTGGAAGAAATTCACCATCTTCCAGCTCTTCGGGGAACGCTCCTTCAGCTGGAAGAAATTCACCACCTTCCTGTGTAGTTTCTCGGATTTCCTTGAGAAGATTCTGCAAAAGCTCTTCATCCCTCACAGTCTCTCCTCCTTTTCCGTTTCTTCCAGCACAGGTACCTGAAAAAGAAAAATGCTCCGACGGCAGCAGTGCCAAAGGCAGCTGTGCCCAAGAGCAAGGCCATCTTCGGCCAGAGGACATGTTGGTCGACCAAACGGAGAATCTCATCCTTCTCCGCTGCTTCGCCGCCGACAATGTCCCTCGCCAGGCTCACCAGAGTTCCGTCGCAGGGTGACAGGTTCGGTTCCTCGTACCTAACCAGGTTCGATAAACCGATGTACCCAAGGGCAGAATGCACACGCCGCCACATCCTGTTTTGGGTCCTGTAATCCTGCAGGTTCCGACGCGCCACGTCGCACAAGTCCAGCTCTTCCTCCAGAGCTGATCGCCATTTCCATCCTCCGTTAAGGAGAATTCTTACCGCTTTCTTCATTGCCTCTATTTCGAAACTCACGCCAAATGCTTTGAAAACTTGAGAAACCATATTTATGATTACCGAAACCATTCCTGGATTTAGCATTATTTAAAAAAAAAAAAAACGAATTGAGGACTAAGAGAGAGAGAGAGAGAGAGAGAGAGAGAGAAGACAACAAATTCTCTTTTGGCTTCAACTGGAGTCCGAATGTCTTCAGGTATGAAGAAGAGAGAGAGAGAGAGAGAGAGAGAGAGAGAGAGAGAATCCACAAGATAAAGAAATACAGAAAGGAATTAAAAAACCACAACAAAAGGAAAGATTTATTCATAGTTTTCTTTCTGTGCGAATCATAACATTTATCAGCTAAGACGCTTCTGAGGCAAATCTGACTCTCTGAAGACCGTTCTGGAAGCGTTCTTATTTCATCTTCGTTCATTCCCAGAATGTATGAATTTCCTTAGTATTCGTGTTAACAATTAAGGAAATAATCGGAAGAATAAGGAATCTCAAATATCTCTCTCTCTCTCTCTATCTCTTTCTCTCTCTCTCTCTCTCTCTCTCTCTCTCTCTCTCTCTCTCCAAAGGCGGAAAACGAGAAATTTTACGCTGAAGACGATTCTCTTGTTCT
>NC_090739.1:107230269-107235269 GCF_036898095.1 Palaemon carinicauda | reverse complement strand
AAAGATTATTCATATATCTGTCCACACACACACACACACACACACACACATATATATATATATATATATATGTTTATGTATGTATGCATGTATCTATCTATCTATCTATCTCTATATATATATATATATATATTCTGTATATATATATATATATACATATATATATATATATATATATATAAAACACGTACATATATAATATATATGTATATATATGCATATATATATACATATCTAGCTGTTTATCTATTTATCTATATATCTAAAATATATATATATATATATATATATATATATTATTTCATATTGTTGGAGATTCTATGCCATTGTTATCCTCGGTCGTTTTATATATAAGGTTATGATGCAAAGTAATAAAAAAAAAAAACATTCATGTCCAGATCGTGTTTCTGTTGAGACCTAGTCGCATCCTGCCACATTGGTGACCCAGGAGTGACCAGCCGTCCACCACCTTCCTGCTCACCGCTGCTCCCTATACTTGACGATGTCGCCCGAACATATATATACAGTATATATATATATATATATATATGCGTGTGTGGTGTATATACATACATATCCTTATAAACACAGACACATGTATGATACACACACACACACACACACACACATATATATATATATATATATACATATACATATATACACATACTATGTATATATATATATATATATATATGTGTGTGTGTGTGTGTGTGTGTGTTTGCTCGTGTACTCCTATGTATGTGAGTGTATATGCATGCATGTACGCTTGTACGTACATCCATGAACACCAAATTTAAAACGTTGTAAATCATCTCTAGCCCTGAAGTATTTCACAACTTCAGCTAATGACCAATTTACTATCAGAAATAAGGAAGCCTCTACATCACCTTACTGATTCGCTTAACGATGCCTTTTGATCCAGCAAACTGCTCATTAGATAACCTTTATGTATTGTATCAAAGCAAAAATTCACATAAACAGAGATATAAATAAGAGATGCTGACATTATCTCGCAAATATAAACTTAATGGTTTTGTTTTCGAACTGGAAACTTAATCCATCTCCTTTTTTTAAGTAAATAGGCTACCAATGGAACTCCAAAATAATGAGTTGTTTACAGAAGTAAATGAGGCTTGTTAAATTATCAGTTAGTTTGAGGAGGATTTATTCTGGGTACAAAAAATTTATAACCTATGTTGTTATTTGAAGCAAACTCCATTAATGGAGTTATTGTTCCCTTTACATTTCTGAACCATTTATTAGTTCATGTATCATTCTCCAAAACTGTGCATTCTTAATAATGTTATTCCATTGAAAAGGAAAATTCTATTTCATTAATTGACCATACTCGCAAATAAACAAACACACACGCATATATATATATATATATATATACATATGTATATATATACACATATATATATATATATATATACATATATATATATATATATATATATGTGTGTGTGTGTGTGTGTGTATGTGTGTATGCATGCTTGTATGTTGGTAATTAACTATGTATCTAGTAGAATGGAAGTAAGTTGAGAAGTAAAATATAATCCATTTATCGTGAATCTAGAATATCTTTCAAAATGTGACTGAACAACGGACAAAATATTTTTGTGTCACCTGGATACGAAATGTTAGAAACATTATATTATTGAAAAAAGAAAGTACGAAAATATGAAGAATTATGAACTTGTATGCTACTGTTAGCACCAGACCAGAAAATAACGAGAAAGAATGAGGGACAGATATTAAGCCTAAAAGACAATAGAATGTCGTCGCAAACCTTTTCTCTCTCTCTTTCTTTTTTCTTTATTGTTTTTGGTGGTAAATTTTTTTTTTTACGATGCCAGTGGTTACACTTTTGGATGAGCATTGGTGAGATAAAAGGTCATTTCGGTTTTCGTGGGCTTTTTTTATGAGGGCGAAGCGTGATTCACTGCAGAGCCAGAATTAGAACTTAAAAATTAGCCTAAATTAAAGTATTTTGCCATCAGTATATAAAATGAATAACTTTCAGAATATAAGAAAATTAAAGAAAAAAGAAACATTACTTGTCCAAGATTTTATTGCTATCTGAATCATTCATCATCATGAGCCGTAACTAGTTCACTGCTTATGGTCTTTCTATGCCAGTCTATACCAACAAATTTCCTTAGTTCGTCAATCCCTCGTCTTCTTTTCCTTCCCCTGCTTCTTTTGCAAATCTCTAGGGACCGATTCTGTTATTCTTAAAAGCCATCTATTATCGGCTATTCTCATTATATATCCTGCCCGTGTCCATTTCTTTTATTACACGTTAGAATACCCCTCTACTTTTATTTGCTCTCAAATCCATGTTGCTCCTTTTCTGACTTTTAGTGTTATTCCCATCATTATAATTTCCCTAGCTATTTGAGTTGTAATTGCCTTATGTTCTAAGGCTTTAGTAAGGCCTCAAGTTTCTGATGCATTAGTTAATACCAGCTAAGACCATCTCATTAAATATTTTTCTTTTCAGAGAGAATATGGCATTTTACTTTTCATAATTTCATTTTATCCATCAAATGCTGTCCACCCCCATCCTTATCCTCCTTTTGGTTTCGGTTTCGTGTCCTGAAGAAACACTGGTTGTCCTAAGTACTTATATTCATTAAAAATCCCCAGAGGTTCGTCCATAACCCTTATTTGTTTTTCATTGCATTTTCATTGAAAATTATCTTAGTTTTTACTTATATTCAATATTTATTTTCAGTTCTATATATATGTATATATATACATACATATATATATATATATATATGTGTGTGTGTATATACACACACATATATATATATATATATATATGTGTGTGTGTATATACACGCACACACACACACATATATATATATATTATATATACACACAAGAAAATATTAAGTAATTCACGACTACTTTCGTCATACACCTTCAAGAGAGTAAGACAAAATCTTTCATGGTTCATAGTATTTTTATTTTCCCTGTGGTACTTTTGGAGCTGAGCTTCATGTTTGCTTCTGAATTATACACGATACACACACACACACACACATATATATATATATATATATATGTGTGTGTGTGTATATATATACATATATATGTATGCCTGTATATATATATATATATATATATGTGTGTGTGTGTGTATATATATATATACATATATATATATATATATGTATGCCTGTATATATATATATATATATATACATACATACATACATACACATATATATCAAGAAACTAGTCAGGACTTAATCTTATATTTCATTTTTTCCTTTCCCCTGTGGTTCTTTTGCATCTGTGCATCACGTTTCCCTGTGATTTTTACGCATATATATATATATATATACATATATATATATACATATATATACATATATATATATATATATATATATGTATATATATATATATATATATACATACTTCAGGTATCATCTTTATTGGAACGGTCTCGCCAAATGCAAGGTAAACCCCAGGTTCTAGTCACTCAACAAGTCTCCATAGATTGCGCATTGCACTTTACTTGTTATTTAGTTGGTAAAAGTACAGTACTAACCTGCATAGGTCATGCGTCAATAGGTATTATTGCAAAATTCTAAATGAGATTAATATTACTCGTATCTCGACTACGACATTTTCTGCTTTTTAAATTCTTAGGCAGAATATGAATAAAAGAAAATGGGTTAAAATACTGAAAATTGTTAGAAATGACCTGCGCCTTATATTACAAGGCATTTATAAGAGGGGAAATCTACTACATTTTGAATTTTTTTTTTTGATCCACGACGTCGCGAAGTAGATACATGGTCTTACTGCATTTTCGTCCAGAGATTGGCACTATTTCATTCCAAGTCCATAATATACATTGTGAACGTTCCTTCTCTTTGCGTACCCTGGAAATGGAAGCTAGGAATATCCAACTGCTCACTTGGGAACAGGTTTCTGGAAGATCAAATTCAAATGTTTCCAAAAGTTGGAGTGACGCACGTGTGGCTGAATGAGAACTTTATTATTCCGGTGGGAAAAGGAGAACTGAAGCCATTACGAAATTTTATTTGTTATAAAGGGAACATATTGTTCTCTGCTGTCTGTTTCTCAGAAGTATGTTTTAGATCACAGATTCTTTAATGTATGTCGGTGTATCAGTTTTTTTTATTCATTTATCTATTTCCAATATTGCATGTGAAAAACAAGAATACTTCTTTATTTCCTTTTTAGGTTATATACAAGTACTTTTCCATTTCAAATACTTTAATTTGTTTTTATCTAAAGCTCTTAACCCTGCTATTCCTGGAAGGTTGTTAATAGTTCAAACCTTAAGTAATTAACGTGGCACTTTTCTGTTTAGTTTTTGCATGTGTTGTCTAAGTAAGTATATTTTACGAGAGAGAGAGAGAGAGAGAGAGAGAGAGAGAGAGAGAGAGAGAGAGATGAATTGTTACTCAACTCCAGAGATTATCTAAAATATTTATTTTTCTTCCAAAACATATGCCTACTTTCACAGAGAAGAAAAAAATCGACGTTGGGAAGAAGGACCTGCCTATTTATTTATTTATTTATTTATTTTATTTTCTTTTTTAATAAAAAACAGCCATATATTTCTATGGCAACATAAGGAAAAGGACGATGAATATTATTTAATCTTTTTAAACTTGCTGCTGTCCATCCAAGAAAAATTTTATTTTATTTATATTCATCACTAACAGAAAAGACTTCCCTCACAATTCCATCTATTCTGTGATTCGACATGTCCCATTTTTGGTCGTTTCTTGCTGTCTTATACTACTTCACTTCGCCTTCAAAAATGTCCACATTTTCCTTCATCCCCAATTACTCTCTTTTCTCTCAAAAGAAATCATCTCAGGGGGTAAGGACGCGTCTTCCTGAACCTCTCGGTGAGCTTTTGTGAGAAGCATAGGAAACCTAACTGGGGAAAAAAGAACCTAGATAAGACTTTCTGCTGAAATAGATCTGGAAATGCCTTA
>NC_090739.1:107222769-107225269 GCF_036898095.1 Palaemon carinicauda | reverse complement strand
ATCCAACAACATACTTATGAAGAAATAAATTACCAGATGGAAACAAATAATAGACCCAAGAGACTCTACCCGGACCTACATAATTTTAGGGAAGAGCAAGAACAAGAAAAAATAGAAAAGAAGGATATAGTCTGCAATATGCTGAAAAGAGGGAATTGCAGATTTGGCGAAAGATGCTACTACAAGCATCCAAAGATATGCCATAATTATGAAATATATGGTAAATGTGCGTATTTAGACGGATATGGAGACGAATGCAGAGATCTCCATCCAAAAATATGCAAAAACCTAAAAGAAGGAAAAGGATGCATTTACAACAAAAAATGTCGATATATGCATCCTGCAACCATGAATGAAAGTAAGAAAACTCAGCAAACTGAAAAGAAAAATGAAAGCAAAAAAGAAACAAAAAAAAGAAACAAAAAAGCAGGCCGTGTATATACCGCGCTTTGAACCAAGAGCCCCAAGATATGAGGCCTTTCAACCCAAACCTGCACATTTAGAGCCCAACTACAAAGAATGCATCTATAATGCCAGGGGTTGGTGCAGATATGGGGACAGTTGCAGGTATACACACACAAATAAATATGAAGGCGAAAGAGCAAATATAATAGAAAAGTTGGATTTTTTAATGGCAGAATTCCGGGAAATGAAGAAAAGAACATCATATCAGAACAGGAAGGAAGCATGGGAGAATCCATATTATTACCAATATTAAATAATGGGGATGAAACACAAACCATAATAGTAATGAATGCACAGGGTTTAGTCACGAGTAACTCTAAAAGGAAAATAGAGTTCTTAGAAGAACTAACCCAAATTGAAAAAATAGATATATTAAATATAAGTGAAACATGGTATTCCCAAGAGACTGGCAGTGATGACCAGATAAAGGGTTTCCAAACTTATAGATCAGACAGAAAAAATAGGAATCAAGGGGGAACCGCAATATATGGAAGAGACATAAATCAAGGAAAAGTATGTGAAAAATACAGCAACACAGAATGTGAATTGATTGCGGTAGAATTTGAATTTGAAAAACTAATGAATATTGTAGTTTACAGACCCCCAAACACAAAGGAGTTTGACATAATAATAGAAAAAATAGACGATATATGTAGAAACCATAAAGACTGGAATATACTCCTATCCGGAGATTTTAACTTTCCTTTCGTGGATTGGAAAGAACGGATAGAAGAAAGTGGTTGTATGTATACATATAAAAGATAGTAATAGTAGCGCAGAAGAAAAGAGGCAATTTGAAAAGCTTCAAGATATGCTATTAGAACATAATATGCAACAAATAAACCACATTCCAACAAGAAAGGAAAATGTCCTAGATCTAGTATTTGTGAATGAGGTGAATTATGTTAAAGAAATAATAGTGTATAACACGGGAATTTCAGACCACAATGTCATAGAATTGATAGTTCATTCCAAAGCAAGTGATCACAGAATTAATAAAAGCACAAAACTTTGGGAAGGATATGGAAAATATAACTTTTACAGTAAGAATATAAAATGGTCAGAAATAAATGAAGAACTGAATAAAGAATGGAAAAATGTATTTATAAGTGATAATATACAGGTAAATACGGATATACTGTACAAAATACTGGAGAAAATTGTTGAAAAATATGTACCGAAAAAAACAATAAACAAAAGACGTGCATACCAAGAGACAGAAGGATCTTATTTCAGAAAATTAAAAAGTGGTACACTCGAGTACTGCAATGTGATATGGTACCCACACTACCAAAAGGATATTGCGCAAATAGAGAGTGTACAAAGGTCCTATACTGCTAGAATAGAAGAAGTTAAGGACCTTGATTACTGGGAAAGACTGCAATTTTTAAAACTATACAGTCTAGAAAGGAGAAGAGAACGCTACATGATAATACAAGCATGGAAGCAAATAGAAGGAATTGCTGAAAACATCATGGAGCTTAAAGTATTAGAAAGAGCAAGCCGAGGTAGATTAATAGTGCCAAAAAGCATTCCAGGTAAACTGAGAAAGGCGCACAGGACATTAATCCACTACGCACCAGCATCGATAATGCAGCGACTATTTAATGTGCTGCCAGCTCATCTAAGAAACATATCAGGAGTGAGCGTAGATACGTTTAAAAATCAGCTCGATAAATACCTAAGATGCATCCCAGACCATCCAAGACTGGAAGATGCAAAATACACCGGAAGATGTATTAGCAACTCTCTGGTGGATATACGAGGTGCCTCACACTGAGGGACCTGGGGGAACCCAAACAAAAAATAAGGCAATAAGGTAAGTTAAGGCTCTCTCTCTCTGATGAATGATAAATGCATGAATTAAAACCAAATAACTCTTGTAAGAAAATGGGATCAGTTTGATTTCTTCCAATTTTTATGTCAAAAGTTTCCATCTTCAGTGATCCGAAAAGTTAACAACTTGCAACAAACTTCCAGGAGCGAAGGAAGTCGGACCAATGAAGTAAAAAAAATCTTCAGAAATTTAGATTTT
>NC_090739.1:107212769-107217769 GCF_036898095.1 Palaemon carinicauda | reverse complement strand
TATCCAAAGATGTGATGTATGCGTTTTTCTTAAAACATTCATCTACTTACAGGATTTATTTCATATCATTTTGTAGATCGCATTTACATTCAAGGTAATTATTATCGAAACTGTTTACCGATCTGTCAAGCAAGGTTTGATTTGCTAGTGTAAAACAGAACAGCAACAATTCGTCCCAGTAACAAAGGGAAATAACTCCCAGTCTATCAACAACACAAAAGTTCGGTTCCATTCCATATATCAATGTCTGATCCAAAGGAAGGGATCTTCCCTATCACATAAATGTAGTTTCTGAGCTGATACTTTATATCAACACGAGGGTGTCTATACTAGAACTGTTCATGATAGGACTTTATGTTTTCATGCTTTTAGGAATATATAATACTTCATAAGTAAAGAATATATATACACTCACAGAGGTAGATAATTATTACTTGATCTCTACATTTTATATATATATATATATATATATATATATATATATATATATATATATATATATATATATATATATATATATATATATATATATATATATATATACATAAATATATATGTACATACTGTATATAAATATATGTATATATATATGTGTATATATATATACATATATATATATATATATATATATATATATATATATATATATATATAGAAATGTTTTCATCTTATTAATAATTTATATATGATGTCAGACAACTACTTCAAAATTCATTGATATTATATATTAATGATTTCTTTAAAATATCTTTTAGAATTTAGATAACCCATATGAGAATACTTACCGTATCTAAGATAATTCAGAACTTGAAAACGTATCATTAAACTCAAAAAAAAAAAAAAAATACTCCTATTCAGTGTTGTTACTGGATTGGAAATACATAAACTCCATATTGATTTTATTGACTTGATAGCACAGGAAGAAAACATAAAATATGTTAGGATGAAAGACCATCAATTTCCTGGTGCGTATGACATCGCAACATCACATTTGTCAAATACTGTGATGGACATTTCATATTGCCCTTGTAAATGACGTGAGTTTGTCGCCGTCACTCGTTGATGCAATTGACAATTTACTTGCTTCATTTATCACTGGTCTCTGATGTACTTTGTCTGAGCTATGATTATTTTTAATTTTTTTTCTTTTAATAGGGGGGAGGGAGGGGATGTTGTACAGCTTTTGTTGGTCCTCTTGACTGACTCTGCAATAGTTTCACGATGTATAATAATAATAATAATAATAATAATAATAATAATAATAATAATAATAATAATAATAATAATAATAATAATGAAACCCCCAGACTGCTACTCAATATCTAAGTTTTGATTAATGCAATTAATTTCAAGATATAATTAAGTTATTTTTTTCGAATGGCTTTTACTTACCATTACTTTCTTTATCGGTATCAAACGTTTCTTTAGCAAAAATATGAAACAATAACCCCAACAGAGCACCAAAGCACCCAATAATCAGAATTGAAATACCGTTATCTAACAAACTCCAAAAGGAAAAAATAACGTTGTGAGAAAGTGTTGCTATCGCTGGGATTCGGTTTCCATTAGCCCTTGGTGGAATGGGATTAAACTCACTGGATAGCGGATTTGCTGATGGAAATTAAAACATCCTACCCCCCCCCCTCTCTCTCTCTCTCTCTCTCTCTCTCTCTCTCTCTCTCTCTCTCGTCTGTGAGGTTTCTTTTATGTCTCTCTCTCCCCACCCTCTCTCTCTCTCTCTCTCTCTCTCTCTCTCTCTCTCTCTCTCTCTCTCTGGTCTATGAGGTTCCTTTTATGTACGTGTGTATCTCTCTCTCTCTCTCTCTCTCTCTCTCTCTCTCTCTCTCTCTCTCTCTCTCTCTCTCTCTCCGGTGTTTGAGGTTCCTTGTATGCAAACCATGTCGTACATCAACTAGCAATGCATTTTCAAAGTGCTGATTATAGGCAAATTCCTTTTTATCTTTATTGCAATATCCATATGGGTGTGATACTCTCCAGGCACTAGATACTAGAACACTTAGGTATGAATTACGTTTCTGTATAAATTGAATTAAATGTTTTTTCTGTCTCGTTAAATGGTTTAGATCTGATTATTTGACACTTAATGGATGTTTACATATGTAGAGGCTGTTGAAGTGATTTACAAAGACTTGTATAATAATCATATTTGTCTATTAAAAGAGTCTGTTATAGCCGATGTATACTTAGAAAGATGACGAAGCAGTATTTGAAAGCTTCGAGCTTTAGCTCAGAGAGTTTATGCCTCAACTGAAAAGGAGTACAATTTAACCATAAAAGAAACACTTTCTGGTACAACTCAGGAACATAAATGGTGGTCTACCCTTAAATCTGCACTCTTTGGTGTAGATGCAACAGTTCCTCCTTTACTTAAACCAGATGGCTCAGTCACTCACTGTCCAAAGGAAAAGGCAACCCTTTTGGCTGATGTTTTTGACAGTAAACAGAGTAATGAAAAACTTGAACTTCCTCATTCCTGTTTTCCTGAGGCTAAACTAACTAGTTTAGCTTTTCGATCTCGTGAGATTAAAGCTCTGTTGATGTACCTTGATGCTTATGGAGGTGTAGACCCAAATGGTATTTTTCCTTTAGTTTTTATAAAGACTGCAGATTTCTTAGCTCCAAAGTTATCTGTTATTTTGCGCAAGTTAGCAAGAAGATGAGCTTTTAGCACTTGTTGGAGAATTCGTAATGTTACTCCTCTATGTAAATGTGTTTGTGGTAGCTCAAGTCCCACAGATTACCGCCCAATTTCCATAACTCCCATATTATCTAAAGTTTTTGAACGTCTTCTGGCAAAACGTCTTAATAGCTTTGCTGAAGGTAATCATCTACTCCCTAGTTTGCAATTTGGTTTTCGTAAAGGCCTTGGAGCATGTGATGCCCTTCTTACAATCTCCAATACTGTACAGAAATCCCTTGATTGTAGTCAAGAAGTTCGTATGATTGGCCTTGATTTTAGTGCTGCCTTTGACCGTGTTAATCATGAGGCCCTTGTTTTCAAACTCAAACAGTTGGGAGTGGGTGGGTCGTTTCTTAGCATTATTATTAATTTTTTAAGCAATAGATCTCAAAGAGTTGTTGTTGATGGGCACCATAGTGAGTATAGGAAGGTGATATCCGGTGTTCCACAGGGTAGTGTTCTTGGCCCATTACTTTTCATACTATATACACATGACATGTGGTTTGGCCTAGAAAACAAGCTTGTTGCATATGCAGATGATGCTACTCTCTTTGCATCAATTCCATCCCCTGAATGTAGATCTGGGGTTGGTGAATCCCTTAATAGAGATTTAGCTAAAATTAGTGCACGGTGCAAATTATGGAGTATGATGTTGAATCCTAACAAAACTCAAAGTATGATTTAAGTAGGCCAAGGACGGTGGCTCCTCAACATCCGAATCCCAGTATTGATAATGTTTCTTTAAATTTGTATGACTCTTTTAAAATTTTAGGTGTGATTCTTGACAGCAAATTTACTTTTGAGAAACACATTAGGTCTGTGTCTTCTTCAATTGCATAAAAAATGGGCTTATTTAGAAAGTCTTACAAGATTTTCGGTGATCAAGCTATTCTGGAGAAGTGTTTTAATTCTTTCATTCTACCTTGTTTTGAGTATTGTTCCCCTGTCTAGTGTTCAGCTGCTGATTCTCATCTTAATTTGTAGGACAGAAACTTACGGTCTATTAAATTTCTTATTCCTGATCTAGATATTAATCTTTGGCACCGTCGTTCAATTAGTTCATTATGCATGTTGCATAAGATTTTTCATAACTCTGACCATCCTTTACATTCTGATCTCCCTGGACAATTCTATCTTGTTCGTAATACTAAGCAGGCAGTTAATTCTAATAGCCAGGCCTTCTCCATCATGAGGTTCAATACTACACAGTATTCTAGAAGTTTTATTCCAACTGTTACCAAGTTGTGGAATGATCTTCCTAATCGGGTAGTTGAATCAGTAGAACTTCAAAAGTTCAAAGTTGGAGCAAATGTTTTTATGTTGACCAGGCTGGCATGAGTGTTTTTATTGTTTATATATGACATATCTGTTTTTGACGTTGTTAATAGTTCATATGGGACATTTCTGTTTTGACGCTATTGTTAATTTATTCTCATCTTTTATTTATTTCCTTATTTCCTTTCCTCACTGGGCTATTTTTCCCTGTTGGAGCCCTTGGGCTTAAAGCATCTTGCTTTTCCAACTAGGGTTGTAGCTTGGCTAATAATAATAATAATAATAATAATAATAATAATGATACATTTCATATTTGAGATAGGAATTTACTATTCTTTCATAAAAAAAATATATCCATTCGAGATTATATTATTGAAAGTCATATAAAATACATCTAAAGTATATGCAACGTTAATTGAAATTATTTGGGTGTAAGATGAGATATCTTAATCTAACATTGCATTATATTTCACCTCAGATGAACGAATAATAATTCCCTTTCGATCACCATCTGGTTTCACGTAATCACTATAACAAATAAATATAATAAATTTTACATTGGTTAAAAGCATCCTCATCTTGCTTCAGGGAGCGAGCAACCCATGGAAATCCTGCAGCATCCACACCATCCTTAATTAAACAAGGAATGTGGCGGATAACCTCTCTTCCATTCGAAAATGTACTTTGAGAGATGATGGGATATTCCGGTCGGGGTTCTGACGCAGTGATGCTTCCATGGAAACGAGATGAAACAGATTTTTCACGAATAAGCAAAAATTCAAACCTTTTTAATCTCTCTCTTAAGATTCTGGGATATTTCTGTTGATATGCGTATTGGTCAAACATTCTTAAAGAATAGGCTAAAAATAACCCTATAACCAGTTGTGGTAGCTTCTGTTATATATCAATAATAGATGAAACATTCTGATATAATATATTAAACTATGTTTTAAGATAATTATTATGATATACTAAAACACAAATCAGATATTATTTTTATCCTGCATGTAATTATATCTTCTTA
>NC_090739.1:107187769-107207769 GCF_036898095.1 Palaemon carinicauda | reverse complement strand
ATATGAAAAACTGGTCTATTTCAGTGAAACTCCTTAATTACTTCAAATGAGACACCTTATTGGCTTCTATTAACCAACGATTGGCACATTGAAAAGGGATTAGTTTATCAAAAAACTGTAATATGGATATTTTATTTCTATTATAAAGCATATTTTAGCGTAGCTTCAATATACAAGCTGCAAAACCTACTGTATGCAGTTTGAATCAAAATTTTAGTATAGTAATGTGGTAGTACATACGAAAATGCTTAAACTAGGGATTGCAGTTTGATATATTTAAACTTCCGTACTGATGTGGTTGAGGAAAGTAAAATTGTCAATCTGTGACACATTGGTTAGACTTCTGACTGTTTCTGTAATCTACTTAATGATTCGTCTGAAATATAGCGGCCCTCGAAGACCGTACAGGATTAATGTGGTGTAAAGGTTCTTTTAATAGACTATATCACTCTTAAAAGCTAACGTGTACATATCTTTCATTGTTAATCTGTAATGTCAAACTGTACCTGGATATTGCTTAATTTTGATTCATTATTTGGCAAAATAAATATTTTGGTTAATGCGTATCAATATTTTAATACAATGAAACTTTAAATTAGTTTTGTTTGACCATTGGAAGCATAGGTAACGGAAGAATACAGCGGGTTGATAAATATCCACGCAATTAGTTTCGTTGTACTGAAACTTTACATGCTCAAAACATTTTTGTTCAAGTGATGTTCAGAAAAGGTTTGACCCAATAAGAAAAAGTACAATGTCCATTGTTGCGTCCCATGGTCTTTATTCTTTCGTAATTTCAAATAAAATCTTAATTTTGGATTTTAACAATGAAAGCGGAAAGCTACTGAAACTCTGTAAAACCATCCTAATCATTAGATATCAAGCTTGAAACTTGTTAGTGAAGATTACTTGAAATCTAACCTGATTTATGTATGACTATTTGAAGGAGTTTCGTGGGAAATACATTTCTAGGAGAATTAAGGTATATAGGGGCTAACCGGTGCCGTACATAGGAAATTACCACTAAAGCAGATACTTCTGCAGTTTAACGATTACAAGGCTTTCAAAACTGACTTCTCATTTTGCCCTGAAAATTTAAAGATAATTTCATTTAATATTTAAATTTGATGGGCACGTGCATTAGTGCCGAAACAATTTTAATTACAAACTTGATATTGGACAAGGGGTTCAAGTTTTTCTTTATGTATCGACTCTTATGCACAGTAATTTGCGTAAAATTAATTTCTTCTTGTCATTATTGTCGAGACATTGTTAATTTGAAGTGTCTAAAGTATAAGCGGCTGAAAGCATAAAGGTCACTTGCGTTAGTCATATCATAAATAGCCCTTTGTTAAAAAATTTCTTAGTCGGCAATCATGGGCAATAGACAGAAGTACAACGGGGTGGTAATCGGCTCAGTTCTCTTGATTTATTTCTTAAATTGAATTCGAAATGTATATATGCAGTTGTCACTTGGAGATTTTAAACTTATATTTATTGGAAAGGACAGAACTTCTTAGGAGCATTTCAGCCGTTTTCTCTAATTTGAAGAGATCGTCTGTGCGTGATTGCTAAAGGGAAACTGGCAACTCTAGAAGAGAAGATTTCTATTAGTCATAAGCTTTTTACATTACCATTATTATAGTAGTCACAAAATACTCAATAGTCCTTTTACATTAACATAAAAAAAAATTCAAATTGAAAAAATTTTTGAAGTAAAAATAATGGGTTCGGAAAATACCTTTTTCTAGATATAGACTTTAGTCCTATCATGAGAAATTTAAGTTATGAATTAATTCTTATAAAGTTTTCAATTAAATCCTGAAACTGTTACACTTTATTTTAGTTATAGCGAATGTCAGTGCAGTTACGTAAGTTTTGAATAAAAATTTAATCAACATATATATGTTGATAATAAATCACTCAATTCAAAATAATAATCTAACTCCATTGCCGTCGAAATATCTTTTTGGATTATTGATCATTTCCCATTACATTACTAGAAACACACACACACTCTCTCTCTCTCTCTCTCTCTCTCTCTCTCTCTCTCTCTCTCTCTCTCTCTCTCTCTCTCTCTCTACGATGATTACATTTATAGCAGCAGCAATACTGATGTCGATCCGATCTTTCTAATTAGAAATATATCTAATGCTTTAATTGTAATTTAAGACAATATAAACCAAACATGCATTGTAATTGAATTACATATTCGCGCTTTATTGTCCATAAAAACTTAGAATAATCTGAAAACAGTGCGACCAACGGAAAAATATTATATACTACTGGGCAAAATAATTCCATTCTTGTTCTTGTCATTCTTTGTCTTTTTTACTTAATTTTCTAAAACATTTTTTTGGAAGCTATTGAAGTTATGCAATCTTAGGGCGCATACTTATAGCCAGTGAAATTGAAATATTAGTGAAAGAATCGATCAGCTATATTAGTACGACAATTTATATGATTCATTTTCCTTCAAAGAAGACTGCAATTCGTATTCGTCTCAAATTATGATGTATATAGTTATTAAGAAATACCAAAATATTTAATTATGTTTTAAGCACTTTTGTTACCTGTATAGGTTTATTGATCATTCAAAATTAGGGGCTTACTAAGATGTCTTATTTTGTTGTTATATGTTGATCTAAAGGAGAGAGAGAGAGAGAGAGAGAGAGAGAGAGAGAGAGAGAGAGAGAGAGAGAGAGAGAGAGAGAGAGAGAGAGAGAGAGAGTGGGTGCAAGTATCTGTATATACATGAAACGTTATAAATATATGTTTTGATTACTACAAAATTGCTAAGTTCCCAAAAGATGGGTATTCTAGATCTACATTCGGCATTATATCCAAAGCGGACATCTTAAAATGGTTATAGACTTAAACATGAACTTGGATTAATGATGTAAGTTAGATCCTTTAGGAACTTGAGCAGACACGGGGTTATGAAAATAAATGAGAACTAAACTTGAGCACAACTTTGTTAACATTGCCGTACTTTGTGGTCCCTATCAGGTTCATCTACTTCGAGAGAGAGAGAGAGAGAGAGAGAGAGAGAGAGAGAGAGAGAGAGAGAGAGAGAGAGAGAGAGAGAGAGAGAAAGTTTTGTATGAATAGCTAACTATTTGGGTTAAAATCTTTCTTAGATAAGTATGTTCTATTCTTAGACCTGGACTTCAGGATATAAATGGCGTGATGTTAAATCTTCCATTAAAAATATAAATGTAAAAAGATACTTAAGTTACGCCCGAAGTCTTTTGAAATAACAATGTCCAACGAGGATAATTCATTAGAGAAATTCAATATTTCTAGTTTGATTTTCAAATGAAGAGAACAAAGGTAATAGAAGTTAAAACAATTATAAGCACAATGGCGCCTTGGTAAATGTTAATGGACTGGAACATTTTAATCCTCAGGGCCACATAATCTCGGATGTCTGGTACTCAAGACTTAGTTCAATTTCTTAGACAATGTATTTGAGGTTAAGTCAAAGCTTCAGTTTGTGTTAAAGGGGAACGTTTGGTTAGCATTATCTGACTAGTTCGCAATAAAGAGGTATGTGTAATATGCAGGTCTTGTAGACCACGTAAAATATCAATAATTTCAATGACATTTAGAATAAATGAAAAATTTGATTGTTTTACGCTGGTTTCAATATAGCTACTTTTTCAATACTTTGGATCAGATCGATATTTAATTCTGTACTTAGGATGATACCTGTCTTCACATGCAAACAGGTCGTAACCTCTTATACAACAGAGATGCATCTCGCGTTTATTTTCTTCTGCTATCTGTTGAATCCTCTGCCACCCATCTCGTTGGAAGGAGGCTGCGCCCTGTTTAAAGAAAGGTCAGCCTTTACGATGGAAATTTTATCCGACTCGTTACAGAAAATGCAGTTAGGAGATAAAAGGATTTCCTCAGCAACATTCTTCCTTTGAATTCTGCTTTCCCAAGCAAATATAACTTGACTGGTCGAGGGTGAGAGTGACTGAAAGCGATGCAAATTCATCGTGAATTTCTGGTAATATCGACGGTGGTAGTTATGTTCTTCATTCGGAATTCCTTGACATATTTCAGTCATTCTAGAAGCAGACTCCTTAGATTCTACCACACGATGATCTCAAACCTCATGTAGATGAGCCTAACCTCTCACTGGCATTACTAACATCCGGAAAGACATTAAATGGTCCATGATTTATTTTCGTACTGTTAATGATATACAAATTCTTGCGCTTATTTCGTTTCATGTTTGAAAAATTTGTTTTGGATATTAGATTATTTTAATTAGTTTATTACTTCTTAAAAAACTCGGTATCAACCGGAAAAGAAAAATTACATGATTACATATTTGAAGCAAAAGATTATTGGAACCGACAACTAATAGAAGTATGTTAAGTGAACTGAAACAATAAAATGGTTGCATAATGCTTTAATTAGGTTTAATGTATAAGTTCAGATAAACGATATGCTACCTTCAAAGATTTTTCCTATATTTTCCCACCAATTCCTAAATTTTCCAAATGTTTAGCTTTCGTGACGATCTTTGATATAAATCTCAATATCTACCTCTTGGCCAGAGTTTCCTTCCTGTTAACATATGAAATGTGAATCAGGATGTCAAAGGGAAACCCCTATTAGACGGCCGTCTAAAATCTTTCTCACAGTCTACCAATGCCATACATTGTAGTTTGTTCTACTCTGTTGATTTTTCCATTACTTTGTTAATTACATGAATATGGTCAGTTGATGGATACCCACTTCTAAAGCCTGCTTGCTCTCGTGGTTCATTAAAATCTCTCCTAGCTGTTTTTCTTATTCAACCTTATACGAATATTACAGAAAGTAAACTTATTAGACGGCATTTTTTCACACACACACACACACACACACACACACACACACACACACACACACACACACACACACACATATATATATATATATATATATATATATATATATATATATATATATATATATATATACATACATATATAATAACCGTCTGATATCTATATGCTTGTGTGCAGCTTATATATATATATATATATATATATATATATATATATATATATATATATATATATATATATATATATATACATATATATATATATATATATATATATATATATATATATATATATATATATATATATATATATATATATATATACAGTACAGTGTTTGATACTCATTTATTTCAAAACCGATCTCTTGATTTTAATATTTTAATATAACATCTATCCATTCATTTCATATTTTTTCTGTTAGTCTTATCATTCTTTATATTACAAACATAAACTATGTAATAAAACATATTGGATTTTGAGGAGACTCTCTCTCTCTCTCTCTCTCTCTCTCTCTCTCTCTCTCTCTCTCTCTCTCTCTCTCTCTCTCTCTCTCTCTCTCTCGTTTAATCAAGTAACAGTTCCTTTTCATGACGTCATTCGGGTTAATTACTGTAATTCCGTCCTCGCCAGCATACAGCAATATCCTGAATCCTTAGTAACATTAATATCTCATTAACGACATTCATCAAGTGCTCGGCCATCTTGCACTCTGTGATAATTGGTCTTTCGATTAACTTCGATTCGCGTATTTAAGATTTCTACAATATTCCAATTCCAAAGACATATTTGTTTTTATGATAAGTTTACTAAAATAATTCCTTGCGTACAATTGGGGAGCATCTTAGAGCTGCAGTGAAAATCCTAAAAAGAAATAGAAATAATCCTACCTATTTCTTCGATACTCATTCAGTCTTCTTCATCGTATCACTAAAGATTGGTTAAAATATTTACCATATAGTTCGAATGTACCATTTAGATGCCGTGGAATTCCCCTTTAAGAAAGTGTAAGTAGCAGAATGGTAAAACATTAACCAATATACGAATATAGCAAGTAATATTAATTGAAATATAATAGCATTTTTAATAGCTGTATATAGAAACGTTTCAAGATAAATTTCCAAAAGTATGCAAAAAATGTAAGAGAGCGCCTTCTGTCAATTTTAGAATAAATGTAACTAACAAACGCTTAAGAACCTAAATCTCAAAAGCTCTTTGTTTTATCCTTCCAAACCATTAAAATGAATGTAAAATATCGTATCTTTAAGTTTTATGGTATTAAATTGTCGCTGAATTGCCACTAATATTTTATCTAGAATATATTACCTAAAATTGCTCATCGTCTGTGAACCATTATTTCTCATTGTTAATATATTACCCATGTTTCAACCATCATAAACACACTTTAAAGAATTTATTTATGATTATTATTTTGCAATAGTTATTATAAGGAGTTATATTATTTGAGGAATTTGAGGTTTTGACCTTCTTAATTAAGAGATGACTGGACAATTAAGTTGATTGATCAGAGTTTTTATTTCTTGATAATTGTATTGCTGAATACAGTTTAGATCGCGTTGAAAACAACCGGGGATGGAGAGGTTCAATTAAGAGAAAATGTAATAATGTTATATGTAAAGGTTTAACTCTCTTGTAATTGATCACCAGCGTGTCGCTCACACACACACACACACACACACACACACATATATATATATATATATATATATATATATATATATATATATATATATATATATATACATATATATATACATATATACATATATGTATATGTATATATATAGGTATATGTATATATATATATATATATATATATATATATATATATATATATATATATATAGTATATGTATATATATATATATATATATATATATATATATATATATATATGTGTGTGTGTGTGTGTGTGTGTGTGTGTGTGTATATATATACAGAGTATATATAATATACCTATATATATATACAGTATATATTTATATGTATATATAGATACAGTATATATATATAATATATATATATATATATATATATATATATATATATATATATATATATATATCCATCCATCCATCCATATACCAAGGCACTTCCCCCAATTTTGGGGGGTAGCCGACACCAACAATGAAACAAAACAAAAAGGGGATATCTACCCTCTACGTTCCTTCAGCCTAACCAGGGACTCAACCGAGTTCAGCTAGTACTGCTAGGGTGCCACAGCCCAACCTCCCACATTATCCACCACAGATGAAGCTTCATAATGCTGAATCCCCTACTGCTGCTACCTCCGCGGTCATCTAAGGCACCGGAGGAAGCAGCAGGGCCTACTGGAACTGTGTCACAATCGCTCGCCATTCATTCCTATTTCTAGCACGCTCTCTTGCCTCTCTCACATCTATCCTCCTATCACCCAGAGCTTTCTTCACACCATCCATCCACCCAAACCTTGGCCTTCCTCTTGTACTTCTCCCATCAACTCTTGCATTCATCACCTTCTTTAGCAGACAACCATTTTTTCATTCTCTCAACATGGCCAAACCACCTCAACACATTCATATCCACTCTAGCCGCTAACTCGTTTCTTACACCCGTTCTCTCCCTCACCACTTCATTCCTAACCCTATCTACTCGAGATACACTAGCCATACTTCTTAGACACTTCATCTCAAACACATTCAATTTCTGTCTCTCCATCACTTTCATTCCCCACAACTCCGATCCATACATCACAGTTGGTATAATCACTTTCTCATATAGAACTCTCTTTACATTCATGCCCAACCCTCTATTTTTTACTACTCCCTTAACTGCCCCCAACACTTTGCAACCTTCATTCACTCTCTGACGTAAATCTGCTTCCACTCCACCATTTGCTACAACAACAGACCCCAAGTACTCAAACTGATCCACCTCCTCAAGTAACTCTCCATTCAACATGACATTCAACCTTGCACCACCTTCCCTTCTCGTACATCTCATAACCTTGCTCTTACCCACATTAACTCTCAACTTCCTTCTCTCACACACCCTTCCAAATTCTGTCACTAGTCGGTCAAGCTTCTCTTCTGTGTCTGCTACCAGTACAGTATCATCCGCAAACAACAACTGATTTACCTCCCATTCATGGTCATTCTCGCCTACCAGTTTTAATTCTCGTCCAAGCACTCGAGCATTCACCTCTCTCACCACTCCATCAACATACAAGTTAAACAACCACGGCGACATCACACATCCCTGTCTCAGCCCCACTCTCACCGGAAACCAATCGCTCACTTCATTTCCTATTCTAACACATGCTTTACTACCTTTGTAGAATCTTTCCCCCATTTTTGTGGTAACCGTCATAGAAAAAAAAAAGAACAAAGGAACTTTTCTTCTCCTTGCTCCTCCCAGCCTGACGTCAGATTCAGCAGAGTTTGGTTGGTACTGCTAGGGTGTCACAGCCCACCTTCTCCCGTTATCCACCACAAATGATGCTTCATATGCTAAATTCCCTACTGCTGCTACTTACGCGGTCACCAAGGCGACCGGAGGAAGCAGCAAGGCCTACCAGAACTGCGTCACAATCGGTCTCCATTCATTCGTATATTTAACAAGCTCTTTTGCCTCTCTCATCGATCCTCCTATCACCTAGAGCTTTCTTCACTTCATCTATCCACCCAAATCTTGGCCTTCCTCTTGTACTCTTCCCATCAACTCTTACATTCGTCACCTTCTTCAGCAGACACCCCTTTTCCATTCTCTCTACATGGCCGAACCACCTCAACACATGCATATCCCATATAGCTGTTAACTCTTTTCTTACAGCCATTCTCACTCTCACAACTTCGTTCCTAACCCTATCTACTCGAGTTTCGCCAACTATACTCCTCAGACACTTCATCTCAAATACATTCAATTTCTGTCTTTCCGTCACTTTCATTCCCCGCAACTCCGATCCTTACTTAACAGTTGGTGCAATCACTATCTCATACAGAACTCTTTTTACATTCAAGCCTAACCTCTATTCTTTACCAATCCCTTCACTGCACCCAACACTTTACATCCTTCATTCACTCTGTGACGCACATCTGTTTCCACTCCGCCAATTTAGCAACAACAGACTCCTCCCTTTTCGTGCATCTCATAACCTTACTCATACCCACATTAACTCTTTACTTCCTTCTCTAACACACCCTTCCAAACTCGTCCAAGCACTCGAACATTCACCTCTCTCACCACTCCATATACAAACAAATTAATCAACCATGGTGACAACCCACATCCGTGTCTCAGACCCACTCTCACTGGAGACCACTCACTGATTTCATTTCCTATCCTAATACAGGCTGTAATGCCTATGTAGAAACTCTTCAGTGCTGGCAAGAACCTTCCACCAATACCATATAACCTCATTACATTCCAAATTGCCTCTCTATGAACTCTATCATAAGCTTTCTCCAGATCCACAAAAGCAACACCTGCTTTCCTTTTGCTAAAAATTTCTCGCAAATCTGCCTAACTGTAAAAATCTGATTCATACATCCCCTACCTCTTTTAAAACCACCCTGTACTTCTAAGAAGGCAGCCTTAGTTTTATCCTTTATCCTATTAGTTAACGCTCTACCATACACTTTTTCAACTACACTCAACAAACAAATACCCTTTGAATTACAACACTCATGCACATCACCCATACCTTTGTAAAACGGCAAAATACACGCACACACCCAGTCTACTGGTACCATTGACAACATAAAACATCTATATAACAATCTCACCAACCTTTAACCCTGGATAGGTACGGTGGGTCGTTTGCGACCCCGAGCGTCAAAAAAAAACAGGTTTTTCTCACGTGACTCACCCCTGTGACTGAATTTGTGGGTGATCGACCTGCAGGAGGTGTCTCCCCTACACGCTCTAGTAGTGTCCAGATGTGCATTGCTGTAGCTGTACTCCTTCCCCGATTTCTGAGACGCGTCGGGGTCGTTCGCGTCCGAGTTTACCCTTCTGAGGTAGTTTGCATAATTATCAAAGTTATTACGTATTATGAAATTGTCGTAGAATGGTGCAACTTGTATAGGTTATCAGTTGTGGAAAGTCTTGGTGGATTGTTTGGCTACCATGTGCATGTTTTTTTTTTTTTAGTTAAAATGTCGTTCATCACCACGAGGACCATTTTACCGCGAGTGCCCCTTTTTCATTTTTTTTCATTTTTTTGCCAAGTCATTTTTCCGTAAGATATTGCCAAATAGTGTCGTAAAACTTTTGCTTGTTTAGTGTTGGAAAGTGTGTCTAGATGATCTGGCTACCCATGCATGACTTTGTTTTTGTCAGATACGACGTAGTTATTGGTATATTGGGTATTTAACTGCGGTTACCAATTTCTGTTTTTTTTTCAATATTTGTAAAAATTACTACGTAGTAAGGAATTGCCGTATATTATTCATTTTTTTTTTCATGTTTATGTGTTAGAAAGTGTGCCTTGATGGTTGGGCTAACACGTGCATGTCTTTTTTTTTTTATCTGAGATGCCGTATATTAGAATGTTGGGCATTTTTCCGCGAGTGCCCCTTTTTATTTGTTTTGCATTTTTTTGCTTAGTCATGTTACCGTAAGGAATTGGCAAGTAGTGTCGCAAAACTTATATTTTTATAGTGTTGGAAAGTGTTTCTAGATGATCTGGCTACCCATGCCTATTTTTTTTTTAGCCAGATATGGCGTATATATAAGTATGTGTTCGATTTTCCTGTGATTGCCATTTTTTCGTTTTTTCCCATTTCTTTCAAAATTACTACGTACTAAGGAACTATCACAGAGTAATATTTCATTTATATGTTTATTTGTCGGAAAATATGCCTTGATGGTTTGCCTAGCACGTGGCTGAAATTTTTTTTTTTTCTGAAATGCCGTATATTAGAATGGCCATTTTTCCACGAGTGCCCCTTTTTATTTGTTTTGCATTTTTTTGCTTAGTCATGTTACCGTAAGGAATTGGCAAGTAGTGTCGCAAAACTTATATTTTTATAGTGTTGGAAAGTGTTTCTAGATGATCTGGCTACCCATGCCTATCTTTTTTTTAGCCAGATATGGTGTATATATAGGTATGTGTTCGATTTTCCGGTGATTGCCATTTTTTCGTTTTTTCCCAATTCTTTCAAAATTACTACGTACTAAGGAACTATCACAGAGTAATGATTCCTCTAGATGTTTATTTGTCGGAAAATTTTGTTTACTTTCTTTTTTGATTGAATATCATCAATTTTTTTTAGCTAAAATATTGTTTTACATTTTTTTTTTCGATTTTATTTCCCTTCAAAAAAATTTTTTTGGGTCAGAATTTTAATTTTATAGTCGTAAAATAATCGACAATTATCCAGCAACCCACCATACAATTTTTATGCATATCCAATAATAATTAGATTAGTAAATAACACCTTGAAATTGACATACCCTTCCTACATTTCAAGTGGCAGATTAGGGAGTCTGAGTCAGTGTGGTTGGCGGCCATTTTGTGGACATATCCGAAGCGTAAGCTGCCCTATCTATATATATTCTTGTTCCCTATAGAATTTGTGATATTTTGGTATATTTTTACCTGCATAAATATCATATTATATATTAAATATATGTATTTATTTACGAAATTTCCAAGTACTCAAAAAATTACCTTTAGATATGGCCCCTGATATAAATGTAATTTACAAAATAATGAAGATTTTTTTACATATTTCTATTTTAGGATAACATATGTTTATTCCCTAAAAAAATTAGCCACTTCCTATTTCATTTGGGTACCCAAAAAAATTCATGAAATTTGGACAATTTTTTTTGGCCAAAAAAAGTTACCCTTTTTTTCTCATTTCAGATCTTCACCTCCATGGGTCTGACTTCATCCAAAATACATCAAGATGTGTCCTAAACATTCAAGAATCAATTCCTAAAAGGATTTGTGTATATATGTATAAACTTTTTTTTTATGAATTTTTATGTCAGGTCTTTTTTTTCTACTTAATTTTTTATAATATTTATAATAAATAGTTTTTCTGCAGATGAGTAGTATTTATCTTTACAGTTGTTTTAAGCATTCATTGAAGTTTTTTTTGGCAAAAGAAAAAAGGAGGTTACTGCAAAAACTGATTTTTCAAGAATTTTTTTTGGCGTCGGGGTCGTTCGCGTCCGAGTATACCCTTAAAGGGGTGTCCGAGGACCGTACCTATCCAGGGTAGTACAGTTACGCCCCCTTTCCTTTAACATCTCGGCCATCACACCATCCATACCAAGTGCTTTTTCAGTTCTCGTTTCATCTAGTGTACTCTTCACCCTCCCCCCCCCTCTCTCTCTCTCTCTCTCTCTCTCTCTCTCTCTCATCTCCCATCACTGTCATCTCAACACTTGTAATAGCAATAATATCTGCCTCCTGTTATCATCAGCAATTAGTAACTTTTCAAAATATTCTGCTCATCTTATTCGCGCCTCCTATCCTTTCATCAACCTTCCATTTTCATCATTCACTACTTCCTCAATTCTTGAACCTCCCTTAATGTTGCTTTTTTTCAACATTTCTTATATATATATATATATATATATATATATATATATATATATATATATATATATATATATATATATATATATATATACATATATATATATATATATATATATATATATATATATATATATATATATATATATATATATAATGTTTATATATCTGAGAGAGAGAGAGAGAGAGAGAGAGAGAGAGAGAGAGAGAGAGAGAGAGAGAGAGAGAGAGAGATATTACTGACAATTACATAAACAGACAGATGTTTATGAGTTTGTGTGCATGATTTCTCACGCACATCCGAATTTCGAGATTGGCTTTTTCGAACAAATAGATTTGCTTTTTCGAAGGGGATTTATCCAATACTAAGTGTATAGCGTAAAATATTTGGGATTGGTAGTCCTACGACACCCTCCCCTCATACACCTTATCACCAAGGAATTTACAAAAAGTATATACATCAGTGACTTTTCTGGGTCAATAACCATTACTTTAATAAAAGTCAAGCTAATATGTGTCTTGCTCTGTATGTTAAAAGGTCATTGTATAATTCTTTAGTGTTTTATTTTTTAAAATAAGTAATTGCTTTGCGTTCACTTGTTTTTCAACAGAATCACATAAACTACAGTACATATCTGCTAATGTGGTTCATGACATCTATATTTGATGTTTATTAAGAATCAATAATTAGGCAATTTACTACTACTTTGGATATGCATATAAAATAACAAATATACCTGCATGAAAAAAAAAGAGTGAAAACATTTGTCAAGAAGAACTACAAACCCGAGTATTAGATCCATGTTGTGTACCAGGACTGATATGATTTTAACATAAGGTGAAATTTAACAAAATAATGTAAAACTTATCGCATTAGCATTTTTCTAGGTTATGCATTAGCACCAGATACACCATGGTTAGAACATTATAAGTTGACGAAATGAACCCCTTTTAATTATTTGTATTTTTCACTTTTCTTGTTTTATGAGTAACGGAATTCAACCCAATGTTTACATGCAATTATCCCTATAATTTACGAAGAGATTTCTACTTTCTTTCCTATAGTGATATGTATTGAAAATTATCAATATATAAATTTTTCGTATAGTTATTTATTAGCTATTATACAAAGATGTTCTTTCGTATATGAAATTTATTTAATCAAGAATTTTTCGTATTTACAGTTTACGAATACTAACAATAAACATTGAATATCTAGGAAAGTAAAGTAAAATATTGATAAGGTTTTTTTGCTTCTTGATCGATATTTTTGGGTGGGAGGGATTTATATATATATATATATATATATATATATATATATATATATATATATATATATATATATATATATATATATATATATATATATATATATATATATATGAATTTGAATCTTAAAATATAATTACGAAAAATTGTTATATTCGGTATACTTATTGTTTTTCGTCCTACAGTATATCCGCAGATGTTAGCCGGCGGCCCTTAAGGGGAAGGTCAAGCTCAGGTGATTCGAAATATGGAGCCTAATATTATGGAATTAGTATGAGGAGTAATAAACCTTTAATGTTATGCTAATTAAGCTTATAATTTATTTGTCTTTCAGTCAAACGGGAAAAGTAGACATGCACCAAAAAAAGTTCAATATCTGCTAACCTAAAAATTCCTAAATAATGCTGTGATTCTTATGTTGTTATATATCTCTGTAACACGATAAATTTTATCGTTTATTTTTTTTATCGCACGATATGATTAACAAAGAATTTACCTCATGAATCGTTACCTCTTTGAAAAAGGGGTATATTTGGTCAATTTATATTTCTACATTTTAATCATATGAAACTATATTTAGCGTGCCACATATATATAATAGTATGCATTAATATTAAATAAAATAAGATCCTTTCGCTCGAACTCCAAATCTTTACCAACCCCCCTCCATTATGCATTTTTTCCAGAAATCCATTACTTCATCTCTAACGACTTGAACCAAAATAATGGATGAGGGTTTTTAACTCGCATTAACTCTTGGAGTTGCTGAAGATATACGAGGTCCCCATTAAGTCAATTTCTTTAAGGATACTTTGGAATTAATTGGAAATTAAGCATAAACATAAGCTATTGTGTTTTAACATAAGTGTTATAGTAAGGTTATTTCAGCACAGTTGATGGAAGATAACTGAAACTAGAAACCTTAGGTAAATCTGATACATTGGTCGATGCTGATAATGATTGAACTATACTATTAAAACTTTGCCGTAAAATACTATTAAAAAAAAAACCTGGAATAAATATTGCCAGGCATTTTCCGTGTTAAAAACGGATATATTGACGTAAAGTTGTGATATTACGTTCACCAACCCGTAAAAGGTAATAACCAATTAGGGTAGAATTACCGTCGACTGTATTGTATTGAAATACGGATGAGAACAGTATATTTTTACGGATAATTTCCGATTAAAATAAGTTTTTTTTTTCTTCTTTTTAAGTGTATAGGTTACTTGCTAATATCAAAATAAATTTTCAAATGAGAATGATAAGGAGAAGAGTTTGAATCAGTGGTTTATTCAGTCTTCCAGCATGTGAGTAAAGTACTCAGTCAGGGACCCAGAAACACGAAATAACAATAAAGGTACAGTTGGCTTCTTTAATTCCGGAGACGTCTGGCATGTAGCGGTTAAAATTGTGTTTAGCAAAATAGTAACTGTTGACAACCCTACCCGAGTTGTAAAAGAAGTCGTTGAGCTTGTAAAATATTGATCAAAAGCTTATTGCTAATGTTGCAAAGTGTTATTGAGTAAATAAATGTATTACCATGTAAACCACTTTGTAAAATTATGAAAATAAAATAAGGAAAAATTTGATAACGTATTTAAAAACTCAGCGACTTTGTTTTACAGCATATATATATATAGTGTTGCCACCAGTTCCTCTTTTGCTAGACACAGCGTTACCTGCTACAATTTTTTACTAATGGGGGCAGTTTTTAAACAGACATAAACACATACATAGACTAGAAAGTTAATTTCAATCTCAACATATTTGTAAATGCAGTTACAACACGTCGATTTCACATATTTGTGATATAGATAGGACTATTAGTAAGCAATCATTCTTCCGAGAACAAAATAAGATAATTTATATAATACTTTTTTTTTTTTTTACTTTCGAAATGTCCTCTTCTTAGATTTTAGCATCTCGAATACGTAAATGAAATATCTATCAGATTTGATAAAATTTTTAGAATATTTCAACCCACAGACTACATAAAAAACCATTCACTATTTACTTTTTTTTTACCTTAATTTTATTACCTTCTGATATTCTGATATAACAATATTATAAGCAGTTTTCAAACAGTGCAAATTAATAATAGATATTATATAAGAAATCTGTTCAAAACCTCCATAATAGTTGAAAGACAGATTGAAAGAAATTGCTGACATTTGAAAGTACTTTCATTGTATTTAAAGGAATTTCGAAACTATGAATTTGGGCCTCATTATGAAATGGGATGAAATGTGTGTCGTATTGATTTCAAAATAAAGTCACTATTGGCGATGGCGAATTAAAGTTTAGAAATCATCGACAGGCAAAATAAGAGAGTGAAAATGACAAGGAAACAGAGAGTAGGGTCAGTGAATTCATGACAAATTAAGGGCTCGTTGGCTTCAAGGATTTTCATTGATAGTCTATTTTGTCATATCTTAATTATGCCCAATTTCTCTTTTTTTACTCTAGATAAGGTACAGTTTTATACCAAAGGTTTTAATTCATGTAAGAGTTCCTATTAAGATCTTAAGACGATAAGGTTTAAATAAGTAAATTTTTTTTTTTTTTTTTTTTAGCCAAGTTCACCTTACAAATGAAAATAGTAAACTACATTTAGGAATAGTAGTAGTAGGAGAGAGAGAGAGAGAGAGAAGAGAGAGAGAGAGAGAGAGAGAGAGAGAGAGAGAGAGAGAGAGAATATATCATTTAAAGTCTATTGGTAAAATTAATATAAGGATAGAATGCAGGAAAAAATATATAATTTATCTGACACAGACAAGTACGTTAGTTTTAAAAGCAACTTCTCGCGTTAGATTTGTATTTAGGATACATTGTGCCAGATTATATGTTGATATGTTCCAGCAATGTTCACTGTTGTGCATTCCATTATTTCATAAAATACTCTAACTTCAAGGTGAATTCTGTTGAAAATAAGAAATTTAGGAAGATAAGGATATACCTTGCATACATTTTTCTTAATACATGAGGACCTGCAACTTAAGTCCATAAATAGTTAGGGAATTTTTAACTTTGAACTTGATCTTTTATTGTTGAATGTATGATTAATTTAAAGATTCCATTTAATCACAAACTTTATGTCATCCATATAAATGGAAGACTATCCGTGTTCGCCCAATTGCTGGACAAACTGAATACGTTCCTATTCCTCATCTACAAAACAAAGGCCAAAGCTTCAAATATCTTGTCGCGTCGAAGCTCGTGAAAATCAAGAGGTGTGAAATTCATTCAGCGTTCGTGTCAACTTTAAAGAACACAGGAGATTGACAGATAACATCCCTCAAACGTTATCAGCTATGCAAAGTGCACAACGGATAAGCCGGTTTTATCTCGTAAGATTATTTTCATACAATTGAACAGAGCTTTTACTAAAAGAAAATCGTAGAACTAAACCATTTCTTGTTATTCAGTAATTTGTACAGCCATCATAGATAAGTAGGATTACTGGATAAGTAGCTTAAATTCTTGAAAAAATTAAAGACGCTTAGTGTTATGACTAGTAGTAGGTTGGCCAGGGCACCAGCCACCCGTTGAGATACTACCACTAGAGAGTTATGGGGTCCTTTAAATGGCCAGACAGTACTACATTGGTTCCTTCTCTCTGGTTACGGTTCACTTTCCTTTTGCCTACATATACACCGAATAGTCTGGCTTATTCTTTACAGATTCTCCTCTGTCCTCATACACCTGACAACACTGAGATTACCAAAGAATTCTTCTTCACCCAAGGGGTTAACTACTGCACTGTAATTGTTCAGTGGCCACTTTCCTCTTAGTAAGGGTAGAAGAGACTCTTTAGCTATGGTAAGCAGCTCTTCTAGGAGAAGGACACTCCAAAATCAAACCATTATTCTCTAATCTTGGGTAGTGCCATAGCCTCTGTACCATGGTCTTCCACTATCTTGGGTTAGAGTTCTCTTGCTTGAGGGTACACTCGGGCAAACTATTTTATTTCATGTCTCCTCCTCATGTTTTGTTAAAGTTTTTATAGTTTACATAGGAGATATTTATTTTAATATTATTCTTAAAATATTTATTTTTTCCGTGTTTCCTTTCCTTACTGGGCTATTTTCCCTGTATGAGCCCCTGGGTTTATAGCATTCTGCTTTTCCAACAAGGGTTGTAGCTTAGCAATTAATAATAATAATAATAATAATAATAATAATAATAATAATAATAATAATAATAATAGAGATCAACGGGGGCCATTTTATTTTCAAATACTATGACGTTGAAAAAGAGTAAATAGCTAAAGAAAGAGTAATAATGTTCAATTTAAATTATCTAAAACTTTTATCGAATAGTTATTGTAGGAAAATTATATGTACACATATACAGTGTATATATATAGTATATATATGTGTGTACATGCACACACACACACACACACACACACACACATATATATATATATATATATATATATTTGAAGAAAATATAATCTCTTTCTCTCTCGTTATATATGAATAAATGATTATATATCTAAAAAGAAAAATGTCATCTCTCTCTCTCTCTCTCTCTCTCTCTCTCTCTCTCTCTCTCTGTCCAGTGATCTTTTTCTTAGCAAGCTGTTTCGAAGTATGTAAACAAGTTTTGCCATTTCGCTGGGTTGGCGTAACTGGAATTTTGCGTTTTGTATATATTTTAGAATGAATTGGTTTTGGATGAATATTTTAGAATATTGCGTATATTAGCGTTTGACTAGAGTACTGGTTTTATCAACCCTCTCTCTCTCTCTCTCTCTCTCTCTCTCTCTCTCTCTCTCTCTCTCCTGAACGAAAGACGAGGATAAATTCTATTTAAATTACTCTATCTTCAGGGCAATATGTTCGAGAACGGCGATTTTTTTAGTGTTTAAATACTATAATATATATATATATATATATATATATATATAAATTATATATACACACACACACACATATATATATATATATATATATATACAGTACATACAGATTAAACATTAAAAACTGACATTGGATCTCGACCTTATTTAATAAAATTATCCGAATTCTTTCTGTTATGTTGACTAGCGATATAATATCCTAAGGTAGACTCTATTAAAAAATTTAAACTTTAATCAATCGACGGATAGCACAAAGAGTTCCACCAAAGTTAATTTATTTTCAAAGCAGATGCTATTTCTAATCATAAAAAATACTTATAGTCCTGAAGCCAAGGGGTGTTTGCATCCATTTTATGTCCACAAAATTACCCACCTGATTTTGATAGTGGACCACCTTGGACACATTTTTAGCGAGGGTGTTTGTTCTGAAACATGGCAGTAATGGAGATATTCACTAGTTTGTTAGAAATGCTCTGATGCAAAATCGCTCCAAAAGTTAGGGGTACGGGAAATTAAAATTAACACAACATTGCACACAATTAACCTATGGTTTTGTGTTGGTGCTTAAATTGAAGCTAGTTTAGTTATCTACAACATGAAAACAAGTTCAAGGTCATCATATGAAAGTCAAGGTCACCAGAGGTCAAAGTGTGACGTAATTTTACTTATACATGAAATTAAGACTTTCTTTCATTTGAAGGCCAACAAAAAAACTCATGATGATATAACTGTTTATTTGAATGCACATCTGAATACCATACAATATTAGGTAATTTTAGAAAAAAAAATGAAGTCTCTAACACAAATAGTAGTCCTTTGAGGTTGAGTTGAAAATAGCGAAAATCGGCAACGTTTGCCAATTACATACATGCAAAAGACAGACATACGGCAATGCACAGGAACATCATTTAACTTACAGATATGATAAGAAGGGTACAAAAATCATTTTCCATCAACCTTTACACCAACATTTTAGAAGAATATCAGTTGCATGCATGAAACCTATTTACTAGTGAAACAATTCTATGATACCGGATTTCTACAGCCTGTGTTGTTTGACTGGCAGCTGCAGTAGGGGCAACATGTAATTTGATTTTGTCTGCAAGGACAGCGCTGGGTAGCACAGGCAGAACATTTGCATGGGAGTGGAAAATCATTTGGAAGCAATAACTGCATTCTCTCGGGCAGCAGAGCACAGTAATCCTGATAGAAGCCAAACTCGCACGGGTTTAGTTCTGCATTGTCAAGGCAGTGTAACTGCAAGTATGTCCCATAGAATGCTCGAAGTATGTGTCCTTTAACTGAGCGACTAGTTGGAAGAAGGTCTAATATGGTCTTCTTGCTGTGATGGTAGAGATGATGCCTCAGCTGGTCCATTGATTTACATGGTGTTCCAGATTTGAAGACGTTCACAAGATACTCTTCAACTGCCGCAAAGTCAATATTGGTTGGATCCTTCCCAAAT
>NC_090739.1:107180269-107182769 GCF_036898095.1 Palaemon carinicauda | reverse complement strand
GTTTGCTAAAAATATTCTAAAGTAACAAACGCATAACTCTTAACAAAAACTTTATGTTACGGAAAATATCTCATTAAGATATATAATTGAGGTCGTTTATCGTGTTATATAAACAAGTATATTTGAATGAGTGATATCAGTTTTATTAGAACAAAACTTTAAACCTCGACGCATTAACAAATTGAATTTTTATCCCTTTAACATCATATAAATGAGAATTTTACCACGAAAAGGAACAATTAACCTGAAAAATTTGGATATTTGTAGATAATTCATTATTCAAATAAAACTTATTATTCATTACTATCAAGTCAAGGCTTATCTTTAAATGTAATGATAGTTGTGGGAAGACTCAGCATCAATGATTAGCAACTTTGTAACCAAATGAGTTTAATTTAGATACAAATTATAAATCAATAACAACAAATACAGGTATCATTTTAATGATAACATATCAAGTTCATACATTTTTACTCTTTTCATCTTTAATGGAATAAAAACGGAAGAAAACTTATTTTTGCATCACCAGAGAGAAATCAACAAATGAAGTGGATTAAAAGATAGGTTTTTTTTTTTTTTTTTTTTTTTTTTTTTGTGAAGTGGACAGTAATTATCACCACGATAAAACGACCAATTACTCTTTGGAGGTTGAAAAGATATTGGATAATGTTTTAAAATGGGATGACCAAGTTCCAGATAATAAGAAGGATAATATAAAATGACAGTCACTCCTCCGTTTAATATAAAACTAGAAGGTTTCTTGTTGTTTTTTATATATGTATATATATATATATATATATATATATATATATATATATATATATATATACATATGTGTGTATGTATATATATATATGTATATATATATATATATATATATATTATATATATATATATATATATGTATATATATACACAAATATACATACATATACATATATATATATATATATATATATATATATATATATATATATGGATGTGTGTGTATGTGTGTACTGTATATATATATATATATATATATATATATATATATATATCATTATATATATATATATATATATATATATATATATATATATATATATATATATTTATATATATGTATATATGTATCATATATACTCTATATATATGTATATATATATATATATATATATATATATATATATATATATATTATATATATTCATATATATATATATATATATATATATATATATATATATATATATATATAGAGAGAGAGAGAGAGAGAGAGAGAGAGAGAGAGAGAGAGAGAGAGAGAGAGAGAGAGAGAGAGACATTACGTCTTTAGAAAAATATCTTTCCCAAAAAACTTCCATTTTTATAACATAAAAAATAAATTTGATTTTATGGTTTCCACACTTTTTGGAGGGATATGAATAAAGTTTTTCATCCAATATTTTTAGTATACACAACAAATTTGTATAATAGAGCAATAGCCCTTTATTGCTTTTACTGAAGATCATTGAGTCTTAAAATCTCCCCTTGTTAGATTGTAATATTCTTTCTCAATAGGTTATTGCAATATAATGATAATAATTAATCCTTCAGTGTTGGTACAGTACAATGTATTTGATGCATTGAATACCCTATATAACGGAAGTATTATGAGAGCGTAAAACCATTGACCGTGCAAAAAGATTTTAAAACCCAAACTATTCAAAGACTTTTAATGTAAGAATGTGTATGCATAGGTCTGTGTTTCAAATTGAAGAGAGAGAGAGAGAGAGAGAGAGAGAGAGAGAGAGAGAGAGAGAGAGAGAGAGAGAGAGAGAGAGAGAGAGAGAGAGAGAGAGAATACTAGTATTAAATTCGTCAACTCCCATAATTCTTAGCACCTTTCATAATAAAAAAAATAAACCAGCAAACACATATATCAGATTTTATACAGCGCTTGTGTTTAAATACTTGATATTCATCTTGGCTAACCAACCTCAGCAATTTCACGATTCCTTACAACTCGGTGAAACTGACTCTTAGTTTTATAGTCTCTCTAAATGCTTTGGTGACGTTTATTTCAAATATTAACGAACAACATTCGTTGACCTTTCCGTGGGCCTCTAAACTTGCTAGTCTGTAAGGCTTGGATAATCATTAAATTACTTCAGTATTGTTAGAAATTAAAAATCTAAAAAGCTGAGGTGATATTAAATAAGTCCAAGAAATGTAATCTGTGAAAAAACAGTTTAATGATAACCGTATTCTCAACCCAGGATGGTTCACGCATGGGATGATAATGTTCAATTTGTTTTGCTGATAATTAACCTTCTGAGCTTCTTAGAAAAAAGATATCTTCATGTTTTGAATAATAATAATAATACATTCAGCAAAAGTATTATTAAGAAAATAATATCAGGTCTTTGGATAAATTAGTTTCTTAATAAGATCATTCTAAGTCAAAACTCTCTCTAAATATGCTATATATATATATATATATATATATATATATATATATATATATATATATATATAT
>NC_090739.1:107165269-107170269 GCF_036898095.1 Palaemon carinicauda | reverse complement strand
CTTGACAGAGTTACTAAAATTCTGGTGAATAATGGCTTCACGAATAAGGACATTAATCGGCAAATTAAAAAAGAAATCGAGAAATGGTACCAGATTGAAGGCCCTGATGATACCAACACGCCAGCAAAAATAAATCTTTACTATCAAGGCATTATGAGCGTAAACTACAAAGAAGAAGAAAAGATTATCAAAAATATAATAAAAAACAACGTTTTTGCCACGGCAGAGGATACTGAAATCAACCTCATAATTTATTACCAATCAGCAAAAACACGAGACTTGATAATGAAAAACAATCCTGCCCCTGCCATGCAAGATGACTTGAAAAAGACGAACGTAGTGTACCGATATAAATGCCCCGTCCAGGAATGTCCTGGCACCTACATCGGGATGACGACGATGCGTCTTTCTAAGAGATTATCTTACCACGTGCAACCGGGTGCAATAAAAATGCATTGCCTCCAAAAACATAATTTCAAGACAACAAGGGAGCATATAGTGAAAAATGTAACCATCATCGGCCGTGCCCCTGACAGCAGACGTCTCCGGATAATGGAAGCTCTTTTTATTCAACAACAAAGACCTAACCTCAACACCACGCAAGAAGGGACCTTATTGCCAACATGTATAAGGTCCACCATCAACAATAGTCCAGGCAATAACAACTATGACAGGACTGATATAGCCGAAGGTCAAAACAGGGATTATCTCCTGACAGAACCATAGTCAATAATCCCACCAAACATCCCGGCGAGGCAGAGGCCACCACCCAATAGGATTAACGGTCTCCACCCTAGGGCGGTTCTTAACCACTGAAGATAGAATCTCGAAGCAGGACTCCGTATATAAGCCATCAAAACAACACCTGCATTTCTACGGGCCAACCAAGGGAAAGGCCCGTGCCAACAACAAGTGTTGGCTTTAATACCCCAACAACAACAACAACACCTGCATTTCAGTTCACTCTTGACAATGAGCAGAATACCTTCTCACTGCTCGAAACCGGTTGAGTCGAAGGATGTGTTAAACTTGACTCCACGTAATTTATAATTTTTTGTACAAAAGTGACCATTACTTTGTGTGCACTAACATTGTGATGGTGTTTTATACTTTATACATATTATCTGTACTTTTACAATGTGTTGTGATATATTAAAGACAAATTGTGAATGATATGGTCTTCATCACCTTCCTATTGATATGTCCCTTTCCCAGTTACTGACGGATTGTTCAAATGAAGAGAAAAAGATAACAAGAACAATAGAAAAAGTTAATTACAAGATTAACACCACTGAGGCAGCAATCACTTTTAATAAAATAATAATAATAATAATAATAATAATAATAATAATAATAATAATAATAATAATAATATCAGTGCAATGACAACAGACACCCATCATCCGTTGACCGATATCTTCATGGTGAATTTTAGGTTAAATTGCAAGTCATTTTACAACTGGATTTAACTCGATTTGACCATGTCAAGATAGGTGTCATAAACTTTGACAAAATATAAGATGGAACTGTTGCTAGATGGGGTCAAGGTAATCGATGCACCCTAAAGAATAGAAAGTTACTAGGGATAAGCGCAAAGAGAGAGAGAGAGAGAGAGAGAGAGAGAGAGAGAGAGAGAGAGAGAGCGCGAGATAACGAATTATAAACACACCACACACACACACACACACACACACACACATATATATATATATATATATATATATATATATATATATATATATATATATGTGTGTGTGTGTGTGTGTGTGTTTATATATATATATATATATATATATATATATATATATATATATATATATATATATATATATATATGTATGTGTGTGTGTGTGTGTGTGTGTATGGTTAATATCTATCTAGCATACACATATATTTAGGTGTAAATAATTCAGAAATTTCTGGCTTATTATTGAGTGATAAAGCAGTGAACTGGTTTGATTTAAATTAAAGAATGATAACGAAATGTTAGAATAAGATTAATTGCCGCAGACAAGCACTAACATTTCAGCTAAGTTTACTAACCCATGGCTCACCCATTCGTATGGTATGAGTATTTTGTAAGTTACTAATATGGCACTGTTTGTATCTTAATCACCTTGAGTCTACTACAGTAAGAATATATAATACCAATCGTTAAAAAATACAAAGGAAACTTTTAAATGATGGACACTTTCATTTTTCTAGATAAGCCATTTGACTCTTAGAGGTAAGTAAGGGTTACTTCTAGATGTCTGTTATGATAGATCATAACAGTTATTATCTTTACCAAGACGTCTAGATGTAACCCATTGTTTAATCCACTGAATAGCCCATCAATTTAGGATATTGGCAAGCTTTAGCAACATTGATAGGTAAGGTTTGACTGCGGAAACTGATGTTATTTATAAAAAATCGACCCCCTTTCCTCACATACATAAACAAAGACGACAATAATAATTATACACAAAGCCAATTGAAAGGTGTAAGCTCATGTGACCACCATTTGGGTGTAATTTACGCACAGCAAGCTAGCACATACTATTGAAGAAGGAGGCCCTATCACATGTTCTTTAAACACCGCAACCATCATCAGACTCAACGTCCAAAAATTGTTATATGTAACAAGCTAATTTCAAGTCTATTATCATCCCGTTGTTATGATATTTGTTTTATGAAAATGTTCAACTTATTGACAAAATCTGCTGAAAGTAAACATGCAATTGTCACCTTCATGTGACCCTTCAGGGCTATGAATAAATACCTGTGTTATCACAAGATAAAGTTAGTTGTTTGGGAGCTGTCTTTGTAGTAATTCCTCGTCGTATTGGTGACCAACGGAGTGCCTTGAACATCCAGTCTACCTCTCAGCTCACCGCTTCGTCTGCCTTAAGTTCCGACGATGACCACCATTAAACCTGATCTGTCCATACTGCCACTGTGAAACGTCCTCCATTCACCAGTAGATGTGTCTTTGCCCTGTTTCAGCATACTGAGATTCACTTCAACATCAAGGTGACCTGCCCAAGAAGCAAGCCAGCTACCTCCTTGCTGCAGTCCCTCAACAGCTTCCCAGGTATTTCCAAATGGATTCACAAGCAAAGGGACACCCATAGATATGATGCTCTTAAATCACTCCTTCTGGAGAAGTACTTGCTGTCACCAGTGGCCAGTGTAACCAGGATTTTTCAGCTCTTTCAAATATCATTGGGGAATCAAAAGACGTTGATGTCCGACAGTGAAATAATCGGTATTATTTTCCTATAGCTTACTCCAGACAGTTCTCTTCGTGAAGTGAACCTACTTCATGCCATTTGGGTACAACACCTGCTTGAACTGGTGTGAGCCGCCCTTCCTGATGGTGACACCTTGCCCATGAAGGATCTGATGCCAATAATCAAAGCTCTTATGGACGTCCACTTCCCCTTCATCGAGAACTCCATCAACTACTCCATTCCCGACGAAGCGAATGACCATACAATACTGACTAAAGAGAATGTGAATGCTTTAAGACACTGACACCCATCTCATGACATGCCCGGGCAATAACGAAGCCACCAACCACCCACCTATGCTTCACAATACCTATGCTCTAACTAATGCTCTCAACAGCTACTAGGTAGTAGGATGGCCAGGGCACCAGCCACCCGTTGAGATACTACAAATACTACCGCTAGAGAGATATGGGGTCTTTTGACTGACCAGACAGTACTACACTGGATCTTTCTCTCTGGTTACGGTTAATTTTCCTTTTGCCTACACACACACCGAATAGTCTGGCCTATTCTTTTCATATTCTGCTGTCTTCATACACCTGACAACACTGATTACCAAACAATTCTTCTAGGAGACAGACACTCCAAAATTAAACCATTGCTTTCTGGTCTTGTGTAGTGCCATAGCCTCTGTACCATGGCCTTCCACTGTCTTGAGTTAGAGTTCTCTTGCCTGAGGGTACACTCAGGCACACTATTCTATCTTATTTCTCTTCCTCTTGTTTTGTTGAAGTTTTTATAGTTTATGTAGGAGATATTTATTCTAATGTCACTCTTTATAAAATACTTTATTTTTCCTTGTTTCCTTTCCTCACTGGGTTATTTTCCCAGTTGAAGCCCCTGGGCTTATAGCATCTTGCTTTTACAGCTAGGGTTGTAGCTTAGGAAGTAATAATAATAATAATAATAATAATAATAATAATAATAAAAATAATAATAACAGATGTTGCCCCTCGTTATCAGTTGTGCATCCAAAACTACAGATTCAGGGCTGCTGCTAAGAGATATGCCACCAGATGTCAATAGTGCCCCCCCCCTTACATCAATTAATCTCTTCTATTTGTATGATTCATGATCTAATGTGAGCACTCTGGTACTCTAGTGCCTGTCATTCCTTTCCACCACATTTCCTCTCAAGGGTGTGACTCTATCGTCACAAGACTGTTGATGTCTGCCCGGTGGCTGCCATCGGATCTACTATCCCATCCCATGGTTACAAGATGCCAACACTATTATTGGGGGGTGCCCAGTACAGGGGGAATTTCATCTTTACTGACGTTACATTACTTCACATCAGTGCAGAAATCCTATTAGATTTTCACCTCCTGGTTGATACCGCACATCAACTCAAGGTGGTTGTCATGCACTCTTTGGGATACAGCGAATTTAGCCGCTGGAGCTCAGTAGACATCCTTCTGCTTTGAAAGCTGACGCAACACTGAGCAAGTTAGTAACGTATCAGAAATTGGGCCGACCCATCAACATGGCGGTGTAGTTTCGTGTTGAAAAAGTAATTTTCTAATGCATCCATTCAATACTGCGCTCATCATGAATCATAGTCTGTGCTGGGCTTTACAAGACTTTGTCATAAGCATTCAAGCCGTTGGTCATCACCCCTTCATTTTACTCTTAAGAAGGACGGATCCCTACTCCCTTGTGGTGATAACAGGCCTCTTAACATGCAGACAGAACCAGACCACTATTCCCCCCCTAACATCGTTGATATCA
>NC_090739.1:107152769-107155269 GCF_036898095.1 Palaemon carinicauda | reverse complement strand
CCTGGATGACAGTGACAATACCATTTAGCCACGATGAAAGATAAGTCAATGACAATTTTGCTGCACCTATACCTATCTAATCAAGTTCTTTTTTGTACTTAGAATGGTAATTAACCCATGGGTGAATCATGCCTGGGCAGTAACGAAGCCACCTACCATCAACCTAAACTGTGTAATGCCTTCACCCCCAACCAATGCCATAGACAGTCAATGGATGATGTCCTTCGCCCCCAGTTGTGTTACTACCACTACAGTTTCGAGGCTGATGCTAATAAATGTGCTACTGGATGTCAATGATAGAGAATATGTAAGTAGGCCTGTGTTGGAGGCCTCCTCCGTAACTTATTTCTTCATTTTGCACGATTCAGGTATTAATGTATGATTTCTGGTAGATACTGGTGCCTGATGTCCCTTTCTACCTCTTCCATCTTAAAGGTGTGACCCCATAATTCTATGCTTGTGTGATGTCTGCTTGGTGGCTGACAATGCATCTGCTATTCATACGCACATTTATAAGATGCTGACACTATTGTTTGGGGGTGTCCAGTACAGGTGGAATTTCATTATAACCGGCATTATGCTGCTTCTCACCAGTACAGATTTCCTTACCTATTTCCACCTCTTGGTTGATGTTACACATGGAAACTTAGTCAATGCCAGTTCTTACTCATACACACTTTTATCACCTTCTCCCTCTGACCTTCCTCTCCTCATCAGCATGGTCACGGTTGCCTACGCCAATATCCTCACTTTATATCACAACTTCTTCCACCTGGAACTACATCAAGTTCCCACCAAACATAGTATTTGCCACCATATCAAGAAGATGGAGCTCCCATTTTTGGCAAGAAATGAAAGAAAAGAGCCTTTGTCAAAAGACCTCACGTCCATGGTCGTTGTCCCTGCACATCGTTCTGAAAAAGGATGGATCCCTACACCCGGTGGGAATTACAGTCCTCTTAAGATGCAGACAGAACGAGACCACTATCCCTTCCCCAACATTTCCGACATCACCACCTTCCTTTACAGTGCTAATGCATTTTTGACCATCCACCTCCAGAAGGGGTATTATCGGATGCCCATGAACGCAGAAGACATTACAAAAACCGCCGTCACCACCCACTTTGGTGCATATATTTTCAATTACTCTTGATTTAACATTCATAATACAGGGGAAATATTTCAATGACACATGCATGGCATCTTAGGGGACCACCCAATCTGTGTATGTTATGTAGATAACATACTGGCATTCTCCCTTTCTAAAGAAGACCGCCTACGCATCAACCTCGACTGCGTGCAGCAGAACAGCCTTGTTTTCAGGTATGACAAGTATACGTTTGATGCTAAGAAAGTGGCATTCTTGTATCATCGCATCACTCCTGAGGGCATTCACCCCTTCTTTGAGAAGCTATAAGCAGTGCAGAACTTCATCACACCCACAACTGACAAAACACTGCAGGAGTTCTAGGGCATGGTGAACTATATTTTCACAAATTCTTACCAGGCATTGCTGCAACTTTTGCTCCCCTCTTCGACTCCCTCAAGGGCAATTTAAAACCCTGAAGAGGGTCGCCCTTCAGGAAAAGGCCTTCTTCAATGCAAAGGAGCCCATATCAATTGCTACTACTGTCTCCTTTCCTGTGCCAACTGCATCCCTCCTAGTCCTTCATCGACGCAAGTGACAAATGATCAATAGATTGCCCTACCCATTGGCTTTCTTCAGTTGGAAACTTTTCAAGGCAGAATCCACCTACTCTACCCTTGATTGTGAACTACTGGTGGTATATTTGTCTATTTCTTACTTCTACCACTTCTAACAGAGCATGTCCTTTATCAATTGCATGGAAAACTTGCCCCATGTGTATGTCATCACTCAACAGTCTGACGCCTTATCTGCCCATATAATTGTTCCATTCAACACATCCCTGGTAAACTGAATTCCGTCACCAGAGCCATTTCTAATAATATACTGGCCACTTTCCACTTAAAAATAGTAAAAGACTATCGAAAGGACACAGAGTACCAAACCTGCAGGACATCCTACATGTTTCTCCTTCTGAAGACCTCGCCTTCAATGACTGTAAGGCCGCCCTCTTCTGTGATGTCAGTACTGGTAAGCCAAGCTGTGGATACCTACCTCCTTATCTGTAACGTTTTTATATTGATCCCTGGCCTCTCACATGCCTTACACTGTTCCACTGTACAGCTACTGAAGTCAAACGCAATGCCCATCGTATGTTTATGATCACTTTGTTAAGAACAATGCAAAGCCTACGCTTACGATTTTATATTTTCCTGGAATAAAGATTATTCTTAATATTTTCGGGATCATTCCTGAAGAGCGAGAATATGCCCTACTTCACAAACATCGTTGCAGTTATATTGTTACCAAATCTTTTGGATTTTGCTGAAACAAGCCGTTGAGTAGGATTTTACTGTACATATCTCCTTGATTCATGATAAATACAAAAAAGATCGACCTTATTTTCTAAACCTA
>NC_090739.1:107142769-107147769 GCF_036898095.1 Palaemon carinicauda | reverse complement strand
AGCTCGAAGCTGAGTATAGTTGTTCCAGGTCAAATCTGATCTGTTACCCTTCCAAAGTTGATAGGCCTCCTGCTTCTCCAAAAAAGCACGTCTACAATCATCATTGAACCACGGTTTGTCCTTCACTCGGTACCTTAGCACACGAGAAGGGATACGCCTATCAATTATGTTGACTAAATTCTCATTCAAAGGGACAACAGGATCTACACTATTATATAATTGTGACCAATTCAAGAACAAAAGATCATGTAAAATCCCATTCCAGTCTGCTTGGGATTTCATATAAATTTTACAAGAATATGATATATCAGGGACAGGCTGCTCAGTCTTCACTAATAATGAAATCAAGGCATGATCAGATGTCCCGACTGGAGAACCAACCTTACCAGTTATAACGCCAGGGGAGTCAGTGTATACAAGGTCCAAGCAATTACCAGACCTGTGAGTAGCTTCATTTATGATTTGCTCACAGCCTGATTCAGAGGCAAAGTCTAAAGCTCTTAAGCCATGGCGATCGGTAGGAGAGATAGAACTTAACCACTCCCTATGGTGAGCATTAAAATCACCAACAAAGACAAAAGAAGCCTTTCTATCATCTTCTTGTATCTTAGCCATAATGGTAAGAAGACAATCGAAGATAGAATCATCCATGTCTGGATTCCGGTAGATCGAACATAAATAAAAGTTGTTATGCCTGCCACAAACTTTTATTACCTGAATCTCATGACATCCACATTGATAGCAGGACTTATGAGAAGCAGGGTACTCGGTCCTAATATACACCGCCATTCCCCTGGCCCTAGGGATGGCATCACGTTTCAACATTATTGGCTTCTTAAAACCAGTTATAAGGAGCTCAGATGAGTGCCTCATATTAGAAACCAAAGTTTCTGAGCACAAAAGAATATCATACTGTCTGGACGCAACTGTAAGGTCTTGGATATTTGCATGAAGACCACGAATATTGCAATACAGAAGACGACATTGACGAAATCTAGGACGTACTGGTCCCGGATTTCGCTCAATGTCTCCAGACAGCATAAGAATTAATAGAAATAAAAAAGAGACAGCATACTTAAAAACTAGATTAACAAGAATTATAACAAAAACAATACGTACAGAATTATAAACAAAGTGATTGATGATACCCATAGACTATAGTAAAAAGTCGGAAAAACTGGTCAACATGGAGGAGCCGATACACCATGCAAGGCTAAATACCCTCCAGGATAGCCACTTCTACTGAAGGGAGGACAGTAAGGATGGTTTTGAGAAGAAAAATAATCAGAAAAAGGAAAAGACAACCTCTTGATAAACCACCAGGCATCCATGGCCCTTCTATTAAGCCTGCCCAACACACCATTTCAAAAAAAACAAGAGGAAGAAAAAAAAAATAAGATAGAATAGTGTGCCTGAGTGTACCCTCAAGCAAGAGAACTCCAACCCAAGACAGTGGAAGACCATGGTACAGAGGCTATGGCACTACCCAAGACTAGAGAACAGTGGTTTAATTTTGGAGTGTCCTTCTCCTAGAAGAGCTGCTTACCACAGCTAAAGAGTCTCTTCTACCCTTACCAAGAGGAAAGTACACTGAACAAATTGCAGTACAGTAATTAACCCCTTGGGTGAAGATGTGTTAAGTATCTCATTGTTGTCAGATGTATGAGGAAAGACGAGAATATGTAAAGAATAGGCCAAACTATTCTGTGTAAGTGTAGGCAAAGAAAAAATAAGCCGTGACTAGAGAGAGGGATCCAATGCATTACTGTCTGGCCAGTCAAAGGATCCAATACCTCTCTAGTGGTAGTATCTCAACGGGCGGCTGGTGCCCTGGCCAACCTACTACATATATATATATATATATATATATATATATATATATATATATATATATATATATATATATATATATATATATATATGTATATATTATCTTATAGCGTGATCTTCACTTGATGCTTATCCTTAAATATACTTGCATAGAAAGTTTCAAATGTAAAGTAAAGTAAAACAACAGATTTGAAAAAACAAATTAACTTGGAAGCTAATGAGCAAAACAGGAAAGCTCTAAAGTCCTTCTTACGTCAGCCAGGGAGACAGATACTGTCTTCTGTTCGACAATGGAGGAAGGCCATACGAACAAGAAAGCCAGAGACAAGATTCACGGAGATAACAAGGCAAGAATCAGACCAGAAAGAATCACGGAGTGAAGCGAATGGTTCAGAGCTTTTTCCAAAGTGGACGTGGTTTTGAACAGGGAAGGATTTTCATTTATTATTCACTATTTTCTCTTTGTATATTGACGTTGTTGCCTCTGTTAGTCCCAGTACAGATTATACTTCATCCTTCATTCAGTCAGGCCGTAAGTTAATGCGTTTGGATTTATGAATGTTTACTTATTTAAAGAATTGAACTTCTTGGAATTGCATCTCACCTGTAATGGAAATCTTAAACTTTTTACTTAATGATAATAATAATAATAATAATAATAATAATAATAATAATAATAATAATAATAATAATAATAAATAATAATAATAATAATCACTTACAGAGTGCATACTTCATGAATTTTTCACTATCATGAGAAGATTAGCTCATTCACCAAATTCAGATGGTTGTCGAATAAACATGGAACCTAATAAGATGTAATGATGATATTTCATTGAGTCTGAATTATCGGAAATCAGTTAGGTTTGGTAAAGATATGAACGATAGTGACACATGATGTTTTAAAAAAAAAAAAAAAAAAAAAAAAAAAAAAAAAAAAAAAAAAAAAAAAAAAAAAAAAACACGCCTTAATAATCTTGGTACATTTCAAAGAATTATGATTTTTTCACTAACTCATCTATTGTTAAAAGTTTTTTTTTTTTTTTTTTTTTTTTTTTAGTAAACCTTAAAGTAACGAGATGTATAGAAATTATAACAACAAAGAAATTGGTTTTTGATCACATCTTTTGAACCTTTTTTATGAAGCTAACAAGTTCCGGGTTCCTCTTTTAGTGTTCTTTTCGAAGGAATCTAAGACTTTGTAAATGCAGTAATAAACACAGTTTTCCTTTATCAAACAGAAACAAGGTTCAATCATTGTTTATACAAATTAATTGTCTTTATTTACCGTAAGCATTCTAGTCCGTATATTCAAAATATTTTAAGCAATATGTTCCTACAACAGCCAAATGTTTTGTATGAAAATACATTTTTTTCTTTGTATATACTACTTTTCCATTATGAGTATGAATATGATGAAATTTTAACACTTACAAAATGGATATATTCATCTCGATTGTATACGAGTGATCTTAGACGGTAGTTAACTGCTACATTTTTTCTAAAGATAAAACTGAATTAGTTTTATGAATAATAGTGTAATGGATGGATATTATGCAGTTTTCCGTGGTTTATTTTGCCTTTACTAATTCATTTGTTAACAATGTAGAATGCATATATATATACAAATTATTATTATTATTATTATTATTATTATTATTATTATTATTATTATTATTATTATTATTATTATTATTATTATTATTATTATTATTATTATTATTATCTTCTTTTGTAGTCGTTGGCATTATCACCATTATTATTGGGAATGATTTTGAAAGTTAAAACAACCCTTTAACACAAAAAAATCCCATTAATAGAATAATAAAAAAAATGTATGGATCTACCCTAACAGTATCCAACAGAGACCTTTGCTTTCAAAGGTCGCCCCAGCTGATATTGAACCTCATCAATATCATAAATCGATTTTATTCATAAAGGCATTTCGCCATCAATCTTATCCGCATTTTGGTGGCTGCTATGAAGCCTGGGAATCAAGGCATAAAGCAGCACTTTATGAGCATCGACAGCTTGAGGCAACATTAGGAGAATCCTTGAAAGTCTGGCGAAAAATTTGCAAAGATTTTGGCTTAAACTCATTGGTCGTATGATGTGTGAGAATTCGTAAGATGACTGATATTCGATGTCATGGAGGGTCTTTTAAGATTTAACTACTTGTTTTCGTGTTTTTTTCTCCTCTAGATCTTTTTATAATGATCTTTTTAATATTTTAGTAACAAGGCCAATTATAGTGGAAATGATTATATTATTGCAACTATCACTAATATTAACAACAACAACAACAACAACAACAACAGTAATAAAAAAAAAAAAATAATAATAATAATAATAATAATAATAAAGTTATTGAGAAATATAGATATCATTATCATTTTTTTTCCATAGTACTTCTCTATATACCATCCTTCAGCTTCTGAACACAGTTCTGTTATGAAATCTATCAATTTAATGTGATTGACAGATGTAAAAGACAAAACTTTGTCAGCATTTTGATTTGATTTCTCGCTACATTTAGGTGGATCGTGTAGTATTTGTTAACAATAATTTCCAAATACATCAAATTCCTCAGAAAAATATTGGGAGTTAATGGCACGACAGGATTAGAAATGAAACTATAAGAGAGATTACTCGAGTGCCATATGAGGATGAGATCATGGTCTACATGGCTGAGGACTATGAAGCGTGCAATAGGAGTTGATGAATGGATAAGTATTGAATCTAAGCTCAAGATAGAGACGACTGGCGAAATCTAGCTGGCCCTTTGCGCCAATAAGCGTAGGAAGAGATGAAGATGATGATGATGATAATGACATCAAATTAAATCAGATATATCTTCAATTTCCAAGAAATAAATTTAAATTTATGATAAAATTAATATTATTTTTCTAACAGTACCGTTACATGTTATACAGAACTCCAGCGAGATTTCAAAAATTAATTTTCGTTATTTTTAACAACATATTCCGATGAAATTATATTCCTATTGCGAGATATTGCGTGCAGGAATGTAAAAATATGGTTCTAATCTGCGTTGGTAATTTGTATGAATTTTTTGGTACCCAATTCAATTTTATGTGCCGTTCATCCAATATCGCCTATGTCACCCCAGCTAGACAACCTAATTGACACTCTCTCTCTCTCTCTCTCTC
>NC_090739.1:107135347-107137269 GCF_036898095.1 Palaemon carinicauda | reverse complement strand
AGGAATTGTGTAAAAGTAGAAATGTTTTATGGCCAAGGTAACTATTTCAAAAGCACATTAGCGATTACTGCTCTATTCATCAGTGATATGTAGAATGTAAGTTCAATATTCATTACATGACGTTAAACGCCAGTAAATTTTCCGCTTTCTTTCTTAATATACATTTAAATTTGTACGACGAATCTTTAAAACATTAGGACTTTAAAGATCATTGGAAAAAATGTGAAAAATACTGTAAATGTAAGTTTTAAAGCTGGATAAAAACTCATGCATTATCCATGATTGGATTATAAATTAATATATCCTTTAACCTTTCTTTCTTATAGATTAATGAACATTACGGTTTACAGACATACAAACACAAACAGACGTACACACGCACAAATACCCATACACACACGCACACACACATACATACATACATATATATATATATATATATATATATATATATATATATATATATATATATATATATATATATACATATATATATATATATATATATACTTATGTATATGAGAGAGAGAGAGAGAGAGAGAGAGAGAGAGAGAGAGAGAGAGAGAGAGAGGGGGGGGGGTCTATGGCCAGAGCAATGTAGAGAAAAAGTAGATCGCAAGATCTGTCACTCTACTTAAGCCATTCTAAAGAAAATTTACAAATATATTAAGACGATAACTAAGAAGATTCTGTTTTAATAAAAACTACTAACGTCTAAGAGATGAATAATGATTTTATGCAAATCCTTGCCGAGCATCCATCCAGGAAAAAGCGGGGAATTTTTAACTATAATTTCGAACACCTTGCGCACAATGGGGTCATAATGAAGATATAGACTGAGAATAATATAGTTTTAGCTCTAGAAAGGTAATTGGATATATTACCTGTATCATTGTAGATTTTAAAAGATTTCATAGGTTAATGATATCACTTCATGGTATTATAAACCAACTTAATATTACTTCTCATTAATTATTATATATAATTCCATGTGTATCTATTAAAAATATTTTCTGTACCAGGAAAAGATAATGTCCTTCTGTCTTGCTTGTTTCTTCATGCAGAAGAAAATATATCTTCCTCGACAGTCTCATATCTGACCTTACATGAAAAGGGCCTTTCCAAGTCCCCTTCTTTCCTCTTTTCAGTGCAAATTTGATTTTTTGGTCTCGATGAGTTTCGCTTTTTCCCTCTCCCACTCCGGCCATTGTATGATTTCATTCTTCAGCCATTTGATGATTTGATTTCCCAGACGGAATTGACAGTAGCGTTATCTGGTCATCAGTTTCTCTCTGTTCCGTTCTGCCATCCTCGTTTATTCAAACTTTATATCATGTTGGACACAAACGTTTATTTATTCAAAGTTTTCTTGAAGAACCGAAGTCAGTTCAGTTAACTTCAGTTGCTAGACTGGAACCGTCAGCTTTGTCAAAGGAGATCGGTTATGAAATTATGTGAACCCTGGTGGAAAGTAATATCGTGGCCTTCCAAATTATTCTACTATAAAAATTATTGAAGCTTTCGTTTATGATGTTTTTGCATATTTATTTATACTGAAATTTAACTCCATAGTTCAGCCAATGGAGACATGATGAAAAATCTCGTAAAAAGAGGTTCAAAACACGTGTCGGCAACAAATATTGAATAAATCAGTTTTCATCATATCCCGGAAGCTACCTGGAACTCACTTGGTCCGTAGAAATGATGCCTTCGATTTTTAAACATAAAGTATATATATATATATATATATATATATATATATATATATATATATATATATATATATATATATATATGTGTGTGTGTGTGTGTGTGTGTGTATATATACACACACACACACACACACACACACATATATATATATATATATATATATATATATATATATATATATGTGTGTGTGTGTGTGTGTGTGTGTGTGT
>NC_090739.1:107122847-107127847 GCF_036898095.1 Palaemon carinicauda | reverse complement strand
ATATATATATATATATATATATATATATTGTGTGTGTGTGTGTGTGTGTGTGTGTGTGTGTGTGTGTGTGTGTGTGTATTTCCTGTTACGCTGAGGAGGAGAGGAGTAGTCATACCCTGGTGAGGGGTTACACCGGAAACCACACTCTCCCAAAAATTGCCGAACCAGCGGATTGTGGTTAGAAAAGGGGGAGGGGATACACTAGTAATAATAATAATAATAATAATAATAATAATAATAATAATAATAATAATAATAATAATAATAATAATAATAATAATATATTCAAAATTTTACTTGAACCGTATATATTAACATTGTTTAGTTTGAGTTCAGGTTCTCTCACAGAATAGAGATCTCTGACATAGCTGAGACCACTTGAATACTTATCATCTCCATACAGCCGCCGGGTATGGATGGATCCACATGTGCTCTCATATTACAGATATATTTTGGTGTGATTATTTTAATACTCCTTATTACTCTTGTTAATATCAATATCTTCATTTATTGATTCAGAATCAATCGAAATAGAGGATATACTTCCACAATCAAACTTGAATGTTATTATTATTATTATTACTTGCCAAGCTACAACCCTAGTTGGAGAAGCAGAATGCTATAAGTCCAGGGGCCCCAACAGGGAAAATAGCCCAGTGAGGAAAGGAAACAAGGCAACATAAAATGTTCCAAGAACAGTAACAACATTAAAATGAATATATCCTATATAAACTATAGAAACTTTAACAAAACAAGAGGAAGAGAAATTAGATAGAATAGTGTGCCCGAGTGTACCCTCAAGCAAGAGAACTCTAACACAAGACAGTGGAAGACCATGATACAGAGGCTGTGACACTACCCAAGACTAGAGAACAATGGTTTTATTTTGGAGTGTCCATCTCCTAGAAGAGCTGCTTATCATAGCTAAAGAATCTCATCTACCATTACCAAGTGGAAAGTAGCTACTGAACAATTACAGTGCAGTAGTTAACCCCTTGGGGGAAGAAGAATTGTTTGGTAAGCTCAGTGTTGTCAGATGTATGAGGACAGAGGAGAATCTGTTAAGAATAGGCCAAACTATTTGATGTATGTGTAGGCAAAGGGAATATGAACCGTAACCAGAGAGAAGGATCCAATGTAGTACTGTCTGGCCAGTCAAAGGACCCATAACTCTCTACCGGTAGTATCTCAACAGGTGGTTGGTGCCCTAGCAAACCTACTACCTAGCAAAGGTTTTATTATTATTATTATTATTATTATTATTATTATTATTATTATTATTATTACTTAGTTGTTGTTATTGGTGATGGTGTCCTATATGTTGTTACTATTTCTGAAAAAAAAAACTATCCATATTTCTCTTTACGAGGAATGTAATCTTGTGTACCCGAATCCGGGAAAGAACAAATAAAATATCACGAAATTTTCGCCAAAAATCCCAACAAGAAACAAGGGCCCAAGTGGTGCGAAGGCTCGTTTTCTCAATGACAGCTGGACACTTTCCATATTGCCAGGATTCTCTCTCGGGTGTTGGCTCCCTAAGTTTCAATTCACTTCGCTCCTTCTCTTTTGGCTTCGGTGGGACGTTCATGTGTTTTCGGAGTTGCCAAATATTACGAAGTAGATGATCTTATTTATATCTCTTATTTCTTTCATTTTTCTATGGATATCTTTTATTTTGTTTCTTTATGTCGACATGTTCATCTCTTGATGGTATGTATTATTCAGGTATTATGATTTTACGTAAGTCTATTATTTCTTATTATCCATATAATTTGTTTATTTCAATACTTGTTTTTTATATTAAAGTATTTTGTCTGTTAGATAATCTGGGATGTGTTTTTTCATAACAGTAATCAGCTATCGAGTGTTTCTATACCCAAAATAGATATATTTCCTTTTATTATGGTAAAACTCTAGGGTAACTCTATTTCAGATGCTGTAAATGTAGTTCCAACGTGTACTGGCGAAGTATATATATATATATATATATATATATATATATATATATATATATATATATATATATATATATATATATATATATATATATATATACCGCATATGTATGTAATTACGGTCATGATTAACCCACCTATCCTTCAGTGGGGGGAGAGGGAGTAGTATCTATATAAGAATGATAAATAAATAAATATATATATATATATATATATATATATATATATATATATATATATATATATATATATATATATACATATATATATATATATATATATATATATATATATATATATATATATATATATATGTGTGTGTGTGTGTGTGTGTGTGTATATACATATGTATATATACAATATGTGTCTATATGTGTTTTTATATATGTATATGCTCATGGGAGTTCTTACGTTATATCTTCAAGTAACCCAAAAATCATCTCACCCCCCTCCCACTTTTTTTCTTTATTCCCCCTCCCGTTCAATTTCCTTTTTCTATCAGAAGAAAAACAAACGCAGAAAGGAAATTAAAATTCTTACAGAATCGACAACTTGAAAAGAAACGGCACACAAAAAGATTTTCTTTTTATCTAGATCACTATAACTTGAATTAGTACTATTTGAGATCTTTTTTAGTTTTTAGGAACATTTTAGGAATTGCGTGTTGATATATCGCAAAGGATTTATTTAGTGTAGATTATTCTCAAATTTAGTTTTTACTGATGAATAGATATTTTGTCCACTATTACAAAATCAAGTCCCCAAATAGATCAGCTGCTAAAGAAAAAATTATAAAATCCTTTGATTTACTATGGAGAGAGAGAGAGAGAGAGAGAGAGAGGAGAGAGAGAGAGAGAGAGAGAGAGAGAGAGAGAGAGAGAGAGATAATAGATATATCGATGTCCCTAAAAGCCATTGTCTAATATTGAGAAGATTAGTTAATCCAATAAAATATCATTAGGAATGTAGGTTGCCATTAACGTATATGCAAACCATCCTTTTATTCGTATAGAATATCAAAAACATATGTAATTTACAATTTATCATAATGAAGCTATAAACCCCAAAAGGTATTTCATATTTGTAATATGCCCTACAACCCTCCATCCAGCTACACGCAATTGAATAATTCTTACCAGTATATTGAGGTATAAGTGAAAAGAACTTAATTAGTAACGGTCCCAAAAGAATACAACCAAAGCTTCAAAGAGCGAGTGCTACCAATCAGGTCTTCTGCTTAACACTCAGTTTACATGATGGCAAATATGAAGCCCTCAATGGTTAATAATAAAAGCAATCAGAGATTTCATACCTCAGCCAATAAATATTTCCAATATTTCACTCAAATCTACGGATGAAACCCATATTTTTTATGTGCTGACCATGCCTCAAGATACCTGAGCTCTAACCATTGCCGTTCTCAGCCTCAGGCCTCAACTTTCACCATAAGTACATGTGATATTACTATCCATATATCACAAAGAAAGCTTACCAAGTGATAAAGTACTATAAAACCATGGGTTTAATTGAAGTATGCGTTGCTTCAAAGAATGAAAGGCCTCATCAGGTATTGGTCCTTCTCTCGCCTCTGCAAATGAATATAGAAGAAGGCTTACACTTCCATCCATTATATCACCATTATAGGGACCTGAGGAACTTCATCATTATCACTTTATGTAATCATCTGGCGTCAGTGAATCGGGGCTACCAGAGTAGCCTAGATTATAAAAAAAAAAATGTATATACTCTAGCATGTACAGTACGTATTAAGTATACTTTTCACCAAGGTCTATAGAATACCAGGTCTACCCACGCGCAGGTAAATTGGGGGTTAGCGGAGATTAGTGGGGTAAACGTTAAGTGGGGGTAAGTTTTTTGACGTCATGGAACACCATTGGCCGGCGCAAGAGTACCATTCAGCATTAGGTTGCTTTGGAAAAGTTCAGTATTCTTCATTATCCGGGTGAAAATAACATTTCTATTTCATAAAAATTAATATTAAAAGATATTTGATGACTAGATTTCGTTACAAAATACTTCCTGTGAGAAGGTTTTTTAAGGAAAAAGGTTTATAAAGTCACATATTAGAAGAGAACAAATATTATTCAAATCTTTTATGGAAATATTGTTTCACTAAATGTACAAATAAGCATGCATATTTATATACATTTTTACTAATGACTCAAAACTAAATTTTAAAAATATTTATTCAAATAAAGTTGTACAAACACACTATACAGTAGAAATAAGTAATCATGATTATTACATTTTACAACCTTCTAACTTTAATAATTATTTTCCCTGCGGAAGTTATTTCTTATAATTAATATCATTCTAAAAATATTTCGACAACGAACAAAATAAGTGACTAAAAGTGGTAATCCTATTATATTTGGATTATCTAATGCTAATTTTTCCTACTTTCTTCCCATGTTCGTCCTTTTTACCCCATGATAACTCTTAATTTTTTTTTTTAGCATTCTTTATCAGATCAGTAAATTCTTTTGATGGCCTCACTAATTCCTTATTTGCTCAGCTAATTATATCTGTCCACGAATTTCCCTTCATTAATACAGAAGACCCAAGGTTTTTGCATTAGGGAAACTTAAGAGCAATGAAACCGGCGAAACAGTCTAGACCTCCTTTCTATTTTGCATCATCCAGGTGTTCAATTACCAACCTCCCCTATACTTTATGTAACATCATTTCCTTCACCGTCGCATTCATCGGGCAAACAAAATATCATCGCAGATAGCCTTAGTCCACGTTGTAGCGATTTTTCATCTATATCTTGAGAGAGAAAGAGTTTCATTATCAAGAAAAGAAAAGGTTTCAGCTGTTACGTTATCTATTTTGCAATTCGGGTCTGTATTACATTTTGACCTTATAAGGTAACTGTCCTTCTCTAATAGATGAGATTTAACACTATATTTAACTTTATCTAACGCTGGGTGCTATCAAATAGATAGTTTCTTATTAGTCTCATTTGATGTGGAGCATCAGGAAAGACTCAAATAACAAGATCGGTGATACTGGATTTTC
>NC_090739.1:107051152-107091152 GCF_036898095.1 Palaemon carinicauda | reverse complement strand
ATACACACACACACACACACACATATATATATATATATATATATATATATATATATATATATATATATATATATTTATATGTATGTGTGTGTATATATATATATATATATATATATATATATATATATATATATATATATATATATATGTGTGTGTGTATGTATATATATATATATATATATATATATATATATATATATATATATATATATATATATATATATATATATATGTATATATATATGTGTGTGTGTATGTGTATATATGTGTATATATATATATATATATATATATATATATATATATTATATATATATATATATATATATATATATATATATATATACATATATATATATTTATATATATACATATACATATATATATATACATATATATATATACATATACATATATATATACATATACATATATATATATATATATATATATATATATATATATATATATATATATATATATATATATATATATATATATATATATATAAAACTATTGTTTCCTTTAAAAGGTTTTTTTTTATTAATTTCTTTGTAATCTTTCAGGCCGACTAATAAGGTATCATTTCTTGGTAATCATCTATCTAATATCTCGCTAGTTAGATTCTATTATTGAATGACCATTGACATTAAGAACAATCTACTTTGAACAATGTGGATGCTACATTTTTTATAACTGTTATATCCAAATAGTTTTTGTCGAATATTCAGTAGGTTAATGGTGTCTTCAGTATTAAAATTTGTATTGTGTAAGGAATAAGTTTCAGGAAACAGTCTCTAAATAGATATTCTTAAAACTAATCTATATCGCAGCTGAAAAGTAGTAAGGAGGTCCTATTAAAATATTCGGTGTTAACAGCATTAAACTAGAAAGGTAAATGAACGTATTTGAGTATTTCAAACAACAAGTTTTGAAGATTGGTGTAAATATGTACACATTTCTTGTTCAGATATTTGATTACCAGCATATATAATTCATATTTTTTTTTCGGACTATAAATACTTGCTTAAGCAAATAAGGCCTATTGAAAATATAAGGAAAATTCCTTTCACGACTATTTATGAGTTGAACCATACGTCTTAGCCGGAAAAGTATTGGTGACCCTTCCATAATTTTTAGGCGAAGTAAGGGTTGAGTATTACTTTCATGCCCCATACGCTGACAAATATATGCCCTGCCATGTTCAATGTGTATAGAAGGGAATGTGGAATGTGCACTTTTTAATCGTCGTTATTCTTTTCAGCAAAGTCTATAAGAAAATATAGATGATATATGCTAGCCAGTTGGTTGTTCTTCCCCTACCTTCAGGGTCATTTATCAGATGCTCTGAAACAAATGGTTACATTCTTTTATTTTCCCAGTATCTTGTAATAGTTTCCCACTCACTCGTCCTCTCTTGAAAATGAAGAAAACGAGTATCTAAATGTACTTAAGTTTATCAACTCTTACGTGTGGTTTATTCTAATTTATCTTTTTTAACTATCATGTTCATTAAAAAACATTCACAAATAATTAAACTATTATGGTACGAAAAGCTAATACCTGACTTTCTTTAAAAAGGAAAACGGGGCGAGATATAAAGCAGTATTTAAGTTGGCTTTATAGAATTTTTTTTTTCTTAAAAATTACTATTCCTTTAGTTTGGATAATTCGAGACATAAGACATCATTATTAGTGATAATTAGAGGTAGAACTTGTTATCCCATGCGTGTATTTAAAACTTTCTTATCACTAAAGAGGAAGGATTTTCTACCCAGGCCCCCTGCAACCTCTCTCTTAAATATTTTGTATCCATTCTTCCATATTTGTACCAGCGACTGTCTATCCTATGAAAAGTAAAACTTTAGGTTTGCTTATGTGAATTACCAACAAAAACAATATTTCCAACGCGAGAGAAAATGTTTAGCCAATAAAGTTTAGTTTTATTTATATGTAATACCAAAATAGAGATTTCCAATGGACAGTGATAGGTTTAGAAAATAAGGTTGAGCTCTTTTGTTTTTATGATGAATCAAGATACGTAAAATCCTACTCAATGGGTTATTTCGGCCAAATCCAGAATATTTGGTAACAATACAACGATGTTTGTGAAGTAGAGCATATTCTCGCTCTACAAGGACGATCCAGATAATATTAATAGTCTATATTCCAGGAAATTAAAAATCGTAAGCGTAGGCTCCACATTGTGATCTTAACAAAGTGATCATAAACTTTGCGGGAGTAAAGGAGGCATGAAATCTATTGCAAGCTCTCGAATAATCAGCTTTAACAAATAACATAGGTAATCAACGATTTTTATCAGTAGGGTTAACATTGGCATAAAATTGGCAATATAATAACCATAACTGAAATAGAGTTGAAATTCGCGTGTGATACATTAAACGGCTTTTCTTATTTATGTTGATTCTAGCCAGATAGCAATTATTGAGCGTGCTGCACACAAGAAAACTGAGAGGATATGCTTCTTCATTTGTACTGTATATACAGTGCTTGCTGCATATGCACTACATAGGGCCCCATCCTAAAGTAGTTATGCATGTGAAAGAGAGTGACCTGCCCTACAGAGTTGTACTGTTTGAGGATCATCTGGCTGGAATAAGCAGGTTTTACGCAGTCAATGGTGATCAGATCTTCTTTTCCATTATTGTTGAGAAGGAAAGTTTTTCAAGTATGACAGATGACAAGGAATAGGCCCGTATATGGGAGCCTAAGTGGTAGCTTGTAAGCGTTGGTGCACATGAAGACGTGCAGGTCTTTTGGTATGTCATGTAAGTCTGAAGGCAGTGGTTGAATTACCCACAATGTGATGTAAATGCTGGTGATCATCGGAGGAGGTGGCGGGTGGAAAGATTTCTACAAACGGGTGGCCATATGCCATTTTTGCTGTTGGGACATCCATGATGTCCTTGGGAATGGTCTTCAGTACGAGGAGGACTCAGGGAAGTTGTGAAAACCAGCTGGTTTCAGTGAAAGGGGACATCAAAGCTACTTTAAAGGTAAGATGGAAATGTTCCACTATTCTGTTCCACTATTCTGTTGACTGCAGAGATGTAATATGTAGTATGATGTAGGGTAATTCCGAGAAGATGCCTAATGATGTCCACAATTGAGAGATCAACGTGGTACCACTATCATAAGTAATATGCTTTGTTTATGCCAAATCCTGCTAACCATCTGGAAGGTAAGGCAGCAGTACATGAGGTGGATGCTGCATGTGGATAGTTTCAGGCCAATGAGTAGAATGATAGATGAATGTGATTAGGTAATGGTGTCCTTGTGATGTAAGTATGGCTCTAACCATGTCAATGTGAATGCTTGAAACATGCCACTAAGGTTGATGAGAAGTGCTCGAACCTCAATCTATGTGTTGATACACTTTTGAAGTTGGACATGAAATACAGACATGCACACAATCTTTAGCATCTTTAGTAGAGCCATGCCATGTAAACTTTGGCTTCAGTAGCTGTACAGTAGAGCAGTGTAAGGGATGTAAGATGCCATGGATCAATATAAAAACCTTTCAGTTGAGGAGGTAGGTAGCCTCGGCTTGGCCTACCAGTACTGATGTCACAGGAGAGGGTGGCTTTACAATCATTGAAGGCAAGGTCTTCCAATGGAGACATGTGTAGGATACCCTGGAGGTTTAGTACTCCGTGTCCTTTCGATGGGATTTTACCAAGGCCTTGTAATCGATTTTTTGGTGGAAAGCATCCAGTATATTATTGGAAAGGGTTCTTGTGACAGAATTCAGTTTATCAGGGATGTGTTGAATGGTAAAATTATATGAAAAAAGGGCAGAGATATGTCAGCATCGATGGGCAGATGAGACGTCAGACTATTGAATGATGCCATGCACAAGGGGTATATTTTCTATGCATTTGATAAAGGACATGTCCTCTAAGAAGTGCTGGAAGTAATGAACGTACAAATATACCACTCGTAATTAGTGGTCAAAGGTGGAGCAGGTAGATTCTGCTTTGAAAAGCTTCCAATTGAAGAAAGACAATGGATGGGATAATCTATCGATCATTTGTAACTTGTGTTGGTGGAGAATAGGAGGGATGCAGTTGGCACAGGAAAGAAGAAAGCAGGAGCAATTGATATGGCTTCCTTTGCATTGAAGAAGTTCTCCTTCTGAAGGGGTCCCTCTTCAGATTTTCGGATTGCCCTAAAGGAGTCGAGTTGTAGAGGAGAGCAAGAATGGCAGCGATGCCTGGTAAGAATTTGTGATAATAGTTCGCCATACACAAGAACTCCTGCAGTGTTTTGTCAGTTGAGGGCGTGGTAAAGCTCTACAATGCTTATAGTTTCTCAAGGAGGGGATATACACCCTCTGGAGTGATGCAATGACACAAGAATGCCACTTTCCTGGCATCAAAGGTACACTTGTCATACCTGAAAACAAGGTTGTTCTGTTGCACTCAGTCAAAGATGATGTGTAGTTGGCCTTCTTTAGAGGGGGAGAATACCAGTATTTCATCTACATAACATACACATATCGGGTGGTCCCTTAAGATGCCATCCATGTGTCGTTGAAATATTTTCCATGTATTATGAAGTCCAGATCAAGAGTAATTGAAAGTATATGTACCAAAGTGGGTGGTAACAGCAGTTTTGGTAATGTCTTCTGGGATTCATGGGCCCCTGATAATAACCCTACGGGAGGTTGAGGGTCGAAAATGCTTTAGCACTGTAAAGGAAGGTGGTGATGTACCCAATGTTAGGGAAGGGGTAGTGGTCTGGTTCTGTCTGCATGTTACGAGGGCTGTAATTCACACTGGCTGTAGGGATTCAAACTTCTTTAGAACGACTTGTGGTGACAATGACCATTAACTTGAGGCCTTTTGACAAAGGCTCTTTTCTTCCATTTCTTGCAAAAAACTGGGGGCCCCATTGTCTTGATATGGTGATAAATATTATGCTTGCCAGAACCTTGGGCATCTGGTGTAGTTCCAGGTGGAAAAAGTTATGATATAAAGTGAGGACTTTGGCACAGGCAACCATGGGTATGCTGATGTGGAGAGCAAGGTCAGAGAGAGAAGGTGATAAAGGACTGTTTGATGTGCAATGTCAACCAAGAGGTGGAAATTGGTGAGAAAATCTGCTCTGATGAGATACAGCATAATGACGGTGACAATGAAATTCCACCAATATCAGTCACCCCTAAACATTAGTGCCAGCATCCCATAACTGTGGTATAAATAGCAAATGAGGACATCACCCCAGCCTAGAATTATGTGGTCACGCATTGAAGAGGGAAAGTTGTAGAAGGGAACAGCAGGGACCAGTTTCTACCAGAATTCGTATATTAACACCTGAATCGTGCAAAAAGAAGAAATAAGTTAATGAGGAGGCCACCAATACCGGCCTACTTACACTTTCTTTGCCATTGACATCATTTAGCGCATTTATTAGTAGCAGCCTTGTATCTGAAGTGGTAGTAGCACAACTGTTGGCAAGGGGACTCATCCAGTGGCTGTCGGATGCGTTGGGTGGGTGCGGGCATTGCACTATATAGGTTGGTGGTAGGTGGCCTCGTTGTTACCCAGGTATGTTAAAAGGTGGCCATCAATGTCCTACAGCTTCCACCTCAGCTTCAGTCACCGGGGAAGTGGTTCTTAGGTCCATCATGGGCTGGAAGGCAGCCTGGGTGTTCGAGGCACTCCGTACACATAGTACACCAATGTAACGGAAGTGGAGGAAGCATGACATCAATGACGAGCTCCCAAATAACCATCTTTATTTAGTGAAAAAAAACACAGGTATTTATAGGCCCACAAAGGGTACCGCGAGTGTTATAACTGCACGTATATATTTAACGGCTTTTGTCAGTAAAGTCGACATTGGCATAAAATTGACAATATAATAATTGTACTGATAATATAGCTGAAATTACCGTTGAATGTAACATTCAACGGCTTTTTTCGTTTAAGTTTTTGGTCATATGATGATTATTTGGCGAAATGTGTAAAAGAAAACGGATTGAGGGTATTCTTCTTTATTTGTAAATGTGAGAGAGAGAGAGAGAGAGAGAGAGAGAGAGAGAGAGAGAGAGAGGAGAGAGAGAGAGAGAGAGAGAGAGAGATCTTTTCTGTAAGGCTTTTCCGGTTCTGCTCCGAAAGACATCCGGACCTAAGAAAGAAGTCAGGCAACCGGAAAACTCCAAACTTCCTCACAATGCATCATTTTTCTCTTCCTGCGGATGATTTTTTGTTGACATTAAGTAACGCTCCTTCACGGCTTCTTTTTTTCTTGCTTTGCTGAATGGACTTTGATATGTTTAGGTTTTCTATCCTAGAAATGACGAGGGATATCTCTTGGGAGACTCTCTTGTATACACATCCTGTCGATGAGATGTTGAAAACTATATATTTTTTTCATTTATGTGAATTATTCGTAAATTTTGTTCTTCCCTATTCTTTCTCTTTTTTCTATTACTAATATTATAATTTGTATTATTAGTAATATTATTATCAGTGTCTTCAAAAGAAATGTGTAACTTTTATTCTAAGGGAATTACAGGAAAGTTTTTCCTGTAATGGTGCCCTATTTTATATATTTCCCTTGGCTTGTATTGCTTGAAATATTGTTTTGTGAATATGAAAATCAAAGTTCTCTAGGAATTGCCGTTTACATTCAATTTGTTTCATCTCCCTTTATTATTATTATTATTATTATTATTATTATTATTATTATTATTATTATTATTATTATTATTGCTAATATGAAAATATTCACGTAGCAAAAGATATGAATGAGAGTATTTAATGGCAGGAATGGCTTAAGGACCATCTGCGCGGTTGGTAAAGATAATTTTGACCAAATTAACCTAGAAAAGGGTCAAGTTCAGTGTGATGAATAAATGTGAGTATTCCTTAGAAAGATAGTTTTCTATACACTCTTCATAACTAGAGTGGGGTTTTAAATCCTTATTCTCCTAGTTTTAATAGCCCTCCATTCATCAGTAACCTTTTGAAAATCTATGTGATCACTTTCAGAAGCAAAGCATCATTAGATAATAAAAAAAAAAAAAATTCCTATGTTTTGCTAATAAGTTTTTAATTTCTTCCGTCTGCTGTATGACGATTCAATGGTCCAGTCCAAACAAAATTGAAAACTTTTGACATATGAGATAGATTATGTTCTTTCTGAGCTCTTAATGCAACATCTGCCTCTGTACAGACGGTTTTCTAATCCACTTTAGGACGCAGCTCTACAAACACAGAAAAAAAAAAAAATCTTGTAATCTTCTAATTTCAAAAGTCGTGGATTATTCTTTTCTTTTTTACCTAATATGATAGATGGATGAAAAAAATATGTGGGCAGTTAGCTAGCGAATCATGGTAGGGAATAGTTTGTATCGTTAAGCATTAATAAGAGTAATGTAAAGTGTGGTTTACCCACAATTTTATTTATGTAAAGGTACATGTTTCTTGCTATGGTCATAAAGTTAGCATAGTACAATAGTGATTTGGCAACATATCAACATAGTGAATAGTATAAGTAATTTTTCTTCATCTTTTTGTATGTTTAATTCTATTGGGATGTAGTTGTGTTTTCATATGCTATCTTGAAACCAACTCATATAATTATGCCTTTGCAATATATTGACATAGTATAATCTACTGATTACATTGTCCACTGGAACATTTTTATTAGTTAAAGGGTTAACTTTTTTCAAGACGAACATATGGACATAATCTCCTTCATCTGTGATCTGTGTGATGTTTAGGCGTTTTTTCTCTCCTGCTTCTCTTTCCTCCATTAATTTTCCGTTATATTGAGGTCGTTTGCACCATGTCTTTGTCTATTTGTTATTGTCGCAATTCTTGTCCCTTCTGGTATATTGTTTAGAAGGCAATTTGTATTAACCTGACAATTCCTTGTATTTGTAGTTGTTACTTTACGTAATTTGTTCCGTTGTTTGTTGTGGATGTTGCATGTCTTTTTGTCTATCTTTTGCAACTTCTTTTGGGCAATTCGCTGCTAAAGTTTATGTTGTTGATTGCAGTTGATATATTTCTTAGAATTTTCTGCACATTTCTTGTGTGCAGGGTTATATAATGAGCATTCACAGCATATTTTGAAGTTTTTTCTTTAGAACATTCCTTATGCAAATCCTCATAAGGATAGCATTTATAACAAAATGAAAATTTCACAAACATCCTGATCAACATAATAACTTACGATGTATTGGCAGGCTATGAAAGGGCCTCCAATGTTTTTCTTTTTTTTTTTAAACCATCTTTGAACTTTATTTTCATAAATTGGGAATTTTTTGGTATTTTTATCACATCATTCACATTAGCCCAACCCATTTTCCTCGCAATGCTTTATTTAGGTTTTTAACTTCTGTATTCGTCTAGATGTGTTGCTACTATAGTTCTCATGGAATTATATTCTGGGTGTCAATCACTTCAAACAGTTCATTTAGAAAGACAGTCTTGCTCTTGGTCTTTAAGATCGTATCTGAGTGATCTTCATCTACATTAATGGAGAATGCCGATTGAGCTTGAGTTACTCCGTGGACTCTTCCCATAACGTCACATATACTGTACATTCTATAGCCTGAGCCGAATATTTGACATGTTGTGAGGCTTGGGACTGTTGTCTAGTCAATTAACCTTCCTTCTGCATCATGCCGTTCACTTTACTTGAAGTGTTGTCACAAAGAGGTGACATATAAACCTAGCTATGATGGCGCTTAACGATGTCGATAACCTAGAACCGATGGAAGATTCTTAAAAACCTATGGGGCCACTATCGTTAGTACTATAAGCAGTCTTGAAGACACGTACGTCTTACATCTGTGGGTGTTGGAAGTGGACTATGATTAGGCAGATTGTGTTGGGGATTCAGTGACACACATACACACACACACACAAACACACACACACACACACACACACACACACACATATATATATATATATATTATATATATATATATATATATATATATATATATATATATATATATATATATATATATATGTACATATATATATATATATATATATATATATATATATATATATATATATATATATATACATATATATGTATATATATATATATATATATATATATATATATATATATATATATATATATATATATATATATATATATATATATATAATCAAAATCTCACTCCTTTTCTACCTCTCTCTCGCTCTCATAATCTGAACAACTCAACAAATCCTTTAAGCTGAATCAGTTTCACTACTACAGTACATGAAACTCCAAAGAGAAAACAAACGACTATCAGAGACCTAATTTCTTTTCTTTGTCTTGATGATGAAAAACATTTAACGGATCTGCAAAGGTCACGTAGCGCCATCTATTTAATGAACCAACCTAATCCAGTAAGAGGAGATATGGTGTTTAAAAGCATAGGATTTCATTCTTTTACTAATAAAAAATCAAGGTTTAGGTAGGATTGTATTGTGCAAAAACATTTTGAAAAATTTTGGAAGCCATATGAAAGATCCATATTCATGTATTTATTAATTCATTAAATTTTCCATAAATTTGTAGCTTACAGTCTACAAGTTTCTATTGTATTCTTTTTTTGATTTTGCCGTTTTATGAATTTCAATGATACATATCCCACTTTTTTTTTAATACTATTCTGTGTATGTATTGTAACATGTGAGCAACCCAGCTCCTTCCAGTGATGGAGATGTTTAACTCTGTTGTTTTTAACTAATAAATACTTTTAAAGCAAATAAGATGTACTTCGTTACCCATCTATACACATCTTAAACAACACATACTCAATGTGTGCTTATAAAAGTATATATATGTACATATATATAATATATACATATAGCATATTTAGAGAAAGTTTTGACTTAGAATAATCTAATTAAGAAACTAATTTATCCAAAGACCTGATATCATTTGCTTGATAATATTTTTGCTGAGTGTATTATTATTATTCAATCCATGAAGATATTTTTCTTTATAAAAAGCTAAGAAGGTTAAATATCAGCAAAACAAATTGAACATTATCATCCCATGCGTGAACCATCCTAAGTTGAGAGTACGGTAGTCATTAAACTGTTTTTTCACAGATTACATGTCTTGGACTTATCTAATATCACCTCAGCAATACTGAAGTAATTTAATGATTATCCAAACCTTAAAGACTAGCAAGTTCAAGGGCTCACGGAAAGGTCAACGAATGGTGTTCGTTAATATTTGAAATAAACGTCACTAAAGCATTTAGAGACTATGAAACTAAGAGTCAGTTTCACTGAGTGGTAATGAATCGTGAAATCCCTGAGGTTGGTTAGCCAAGATGAATATCAAATATTTAAACAGAAACGCTGTATAAAATCTGATAGATGTGTTTGCTGTTTTTTTTTCATTATGAAAGGTGATAAGAATTATAGGAGTTGACGAATTTGATACTAGTATTCTCTCTCTCTCTCTCTCTCTCTCTCTCTCTCTCTCTCTCTCTCTCTCTCTCTCTCTCTCTCTCTCTCTCTCTCTCTCTCTCTCTCTCTCTCTCTCTCTTTCAATTTGAAACACAGACCTATGCATACACATTCTTACATTAAAAGTCTTTGAATAGTTTGGGTTTCAAAATCTTTTTGCAGGGTCAATGGCTTTACTCTCTCGTAACACTTCCGTTTATATATAGGGTATTTAATGCATCAAATACATTGTACGTTACCAACACTGAAGGATTAATTATTATCATTATATTGCAATAACCTATTGAGAAAGAATATTACAATCTAACAGGGGGAGATTTTAAGACTCAATGATTTTCGTTCCCAGTGAGGAGTTTAAAATCCTTATAGTTAAAGGAATAAAGTGCTATTGCTCTATTATGCAAATTTGTTGTGTATACCTAAAATATAGGATGAAAAACTTTATTCATATCCCTCCAAAAAGTCGGAAACCATAAAATCAAATTTGTTTGCATATGTTATGAAAATGGAAGATTTTTGGGAAATATATTTTTCTAAAGGTATAATGTCAATATATATATATATATATATATATATATATATATATATATATATATATATATATATATATATATATATATATATATATATAAATATATATACATATATATGTATATGCATATATATATGTATATATACGTATATATATATGTATATATATATATATATATATATATATATATATATATATATATATATATATATATATATATATATATATATATATACACATATATATTTACACACGCTTACACACACACACACACACACTATATATATATATATATATATATATATATATATATATATATATATATATATATATATAAATATATATATATATAATAAACAACAAGAAACCTAGTTTTATACTAAACGGAGAAGTGGCTGTCTTTTTATATTATCATTCTTATTATCTGGAACTTGGTCATACCATTTTAAAACATTATCCAATAAAACCAACAGGAGGAAAAAATGGCCAGAAGAAATTATTGATACTCAAGAGTTGTTCCTTATCAATTAAACCTCCAAAGAGTAATTGGTCTTTTCATGAATTGTTTTTATCGTGGTGATTATTACTGGGCATTATCTGTCCCCTTCTCCACGAAAAAAAAAAAAAAAAAAACCTAACTTTTAATCCACTTTATTTGTTGATTTCTTTCTGGTGATGCAAACATAAGTTTTCCTCCATTTTTATTCCATCAAAGTTGAAAAGAGTAAAAATGTATGAAATTGATATGTTATTACTAAAATGAAACCTTTATTTGTTGTTATATATTTACAATTTGTATCTAAATTATACTCATTTGGTTACAAAGTTGCTAATTATTAATGCTGAGTCTTCCCACAACTATCATTATATTCAAAGATAGGCCTTGACTCGATAGTAATGAATAATAAGTTTTATTTGAATAATGAACTATCTACAAATATCCAACTTTCTCAAGTTAATTGTCCATTTTCGTGGTAAAATTCTCATTTATATGATGTTAAAACGATAGAAATTTAATTTGTTAATGAGTGGGGGTTTGAAGTTTCGTTTTAATTCTATCATCTAATAAAACTGATATCACTCATTCAAATATACTTGTTTATATAACGCTATGAACGACCTCAATTATATGTTTTAATGAGATATTTTCCGTAACATAAAGTTTTTGTTAAGAGCTACGCGTTAGATAATTTCGAATATTTTTTACCAAATATTTGACTTTTACATCAATTTCTCAATGTCAATTACATTCATCCTTTCAATAGTGTCTGTAAAAATTAATATTATTAATTAGTTTTTAGTAGAGCTGAGGCCTATGCAGATCTCATTTTTAAATTGATATTTTTGTCGAAATATGTACTTGTATTTTGATCAAAGATTTAAGAATTGAATTTCCAGAAAAAAAAAAGCAAACCATAATGATCTACTCTTTTTCAAATTCCAATTCCTCAATTTTCAATTTGGATAAAGATGCATTTTCAGAAAGTCTAAAAAAATACTAAAAAAAAGTAAAAAAAGAAAAAAAAATATAACCCTAACTATTTTTTCTTCTGCCAGCAACGTTGACGTAACCAATGAAAAAATGGAATCCCATTATTTTCATTCAGTAACAAAAGAGCTTCAGCTTTCTTTTACTATTCTTTTCAATCGTGGTTTTGACTTTTTGAATAAAACCCCCTATGGAATTTTTATTTTTTTTCTATGGCCAATGCGGACGAGGGATATCAATCTTTTGTTGCTTATATTTCTATTTATTTTTTTCATTAGTTTCATTTATGTCAAAGGCACAGAATTTGGGAACCAGTCTAATCCTAGGTGGTTTTTTATGTTCATTTCTAGAAATTGAATATAGGGAAAATTTGATGAATCTAAAAAACGAATTTAGAACGGTGAAAATTCATCTGAACGCTATACTAATCCTTATTAAAAATATCCCAGGCAAAATTGCAAAATCAAATATCATATATATATATATATATATATATATATATATATATATATATATATATATATATATATATATATATATATATACATATATATATATATCATATATATATATATATATATATATATATATATATATATATATATATATATATATATATATATATATATATATATATATATATATATATATATATATATATATATATATATATATATATATATCACTGCCATTCAGTATCCATATATTAAAAACGAAAATTAAATATAAATTTCATTTTATCAAAGATGTTTGTGCATAGATTTCAATATGATTCTTGAATAATAAGTCCCACAATCAAAACTTGATCGATCAGATCTCATTATGATCTTCCTATAGTAGGTGATATTTCATACAAATAATAAAAAAGATATTTTATATCAAATCCTGACACGACCAATAAAAACCGTGGGACCGAAAACAACATAAAAAAGTTGACACGAATTGAGAGGGAATGTCGAACTGAATTGAAGCACTGGTAGGAACCATCCAAAATATATCCCTGGTAATATGAAAAATCGTCGACCTAACGTTGAGAAAACTCCCTCTGGAAACAGGCCGGATCTGTTGGTATTTAGAGAAAAATATCGTGAAATGTTTCCTGGTTTACTTTGCTTCCATTCCACTCTTTTTCTGAGAAACGTTTTGATGGCTCTCCGCTATAATATTCATTTTTCGCAAACTAAAAAGCCAGACTTAGTTAAGAGTATAAATACATAAAATAATTTACCAAATAGAAAAAAACACTGTGAAGTAAGGCACATGCAAATATCATTAATACAAAAACGCCAATGTAATTAGAAAAGCTTTCATTAGTTAACCTCCTTGTGTTATTGCAAGATAAAATTATATCTAATTACATGATATATATGTCATATTTATCTAAAATTCACAGAATTAATAAATGTCGTGTATTATTGCCAGTCCTTAAGAAAGAACTTTTTGCATAAAATTGAAACGATAAAAAACTGTCTGATATGATCAGAGTAATATCTTCTACAAACATTGATGAAGAGCAGATAAAATATATATAGCAATTAAGATATTTTCCTTCTATAAATGCTACGCAATAATGACTAATGTATATTTATTATTCTTCTTTACTTTTTAATAGAAAACTTCTGGAATTAAATAAAACAGCGCGTTTACCAAAGTGGTTTACGCGACTCACGAGACATTACTCCCCTGTTAAAGACGTCCTCACGAGGAATCGAGCTTTGGCTTATAGGAGGAGGGAATTATTAATGATCAAATCAGTCATGACGTAACTCCTAGGAGAGAGAGAGAGAGAGAGAGAGAGAGAGAGAGAGAGAGAGAGAGAGAGAGAGAGAGAGAGAGAGAGAGGTGATTTTTTGTTAGTGTAACATTTCTTTTGCTATGATTATAATAAGAATATCAAGTTTCTCCTTTGCTGATAGTGTTATGATAATAAAGAAGTTCTTGGCCTTGGGCTATATCTCTTCTCACTTCACCAAGTCGTATATATATATATATATATATATATATATATATATATATATATATATATATATATATATATATATATATATATATATATATTTATATACATATGTCTCTCTCTCTCTCTCTCTCTCTCTCTCTCTCTCTCTCTCTCTCTCTCTCTCTCTCTCTCTATATATATATATATATTTACATATACATATATATTTATATATATACATATATATATATATATATATATATATATATATATATATAAATACATACATATATATATATATATATATATATATATATATATATATATATATATATATATATATATCGATACAGTACACATTTATATGAGAATGTATATGTATATATATATATATATATATATATATATATATATATATATATATATATATATATATATATATAGAAATATACATATATATACATTGCTATCATTTTATACTTTTGTTTTTTGTTTTTGTGACACTAGCACTATATATTTTGTAGAAACTTAAATTCGATAAAAAAAAAAAAAAAAAAAAAACACATTTCCTCTACTCTAATGATTTTTTCTAATCTTTATATCAAAACACGTATCAAATCTATATCTTTCCTTTTTGTATTCTTTTCCGCCAAGTGAGTTCCCCTCTTCATGTTCTAACGACGAAAATTATTTAGCCAACTTTTACAAGACATCAATTAGCATAATCATTTTTGTGTTACGTCAATCAAAATAAATTTAGCTAGTATTTAATCGTAAAATTCTGAACACAATTAAACACAAGGAACCTAACCAACCAGAGGCCGGCTTTGATGGTCTTAGTGCGTTCCCAATCAACTGTGGTCAACCTCTAATCCAATAGACAACAATTCTGGTTTGACAATACTACACTTGCATGTGTCCATATCTATAGTCCATATCTTTTATCGAGGCAGATTTGCACCGACTCGTAGCGGTGCCCTTTTAACTCTGAAAATTTTCCTGATCGCTGATTGGTTAGAATTATCTCGTCCAACCAATCAGCGATCAGGAAACTTTTCCGAGCTAAAAGGGCACCGCCGCGAGTCGGTGCAAATCTGCATCGCTAAAAGAAATTGACTTTAGTAAGTATTTCCTGTTTCAAAATAATATCTACTTTGAAAATAAATTAACTTTGGTGGACCTCTTTGTGTTATTCGTCGATTGATTAAAGTTTAAAAAAAATGTTAATAGAGTCTTCCTTAAGATATTATATCGCTAGTCGACATGACAAAAAGAAATAAGGTCGATAGCCAATGTCGGTTTTTAATGTTTATTTTGAAAATATGAAATACATCACATATTCAAACACACACATAAGCGTACACAAACACAAATCTGTATGCATATACACACACACACACACATATATATATATATATATATATATATATATATATATATATATATATATATATATACATATATATACATATATTCATATATATATATATATATATATATATATATATATATATATATATATATATATACACGCATATATATAAATATATGTATAGCATTTAAACACTAAAAAAATTGCGTTCTCGAACATATTGCCCTGAAAATGGAAGGATTTGAATAGAATTTATCTTCGTCTTTCGTTCTGGAGAGAGAGAGAGAGAGAGAGAGAGAGAGAGAGAGAGAGAGAGAGAGAGAGAGAGAGAGAGAGAGAGAGAGAGAGAAGGTTTATAAAACCAGTACTCTAGACAAACGCTAATATACACAATATTCTAAAATATTCATCCAAAACAAATTCATTCTAAAATATATACAAAACGCAAAATTCCAGTTACACCAACCCAGCGTAATGGCAAAACTTGTTTACATACTTCGAAACAGCTTGCTAAGAAAAAAATCACAAGAGAGAGAGAGAGAGAGAGAGAGAGAGAGAGAGAGAGAGAGAGAGAGAGAGAGAGAGAGAGAGAGAGAGATAGAAATGACATTCTTTTTAGATGTATAAACATTTATTCTTTTATAACGAGAAAGATTATATTTTCTTCAAATATAAATATATATATATATATATATATATATATATATATATATATATATATATATATATATATATATATATATATACATATATATATATATATATATATATACATATATATATATATATATATGTGTGTGTGTGTGTGTGTGTGTGTGTGTACACACACATACATATGCTATATATATACGATGCATATATGTGTACATATAATTTTCCCGCCATAACTATTTGATAAAAGGTAGGTTTAAATAATTTAAATTGAACATTATTATGCTTTCTTTAGCTATTTATTCTTTCTCAACGTCATAGTGTTTGACAATAAAATTCCCACCAGTATGAAGAATTTACGCTACTTATCCAATAATCGTACTTAATCTATGATGGCTGTATGCATTATTGAATAAGAGGAAATGGTTTAGTTCTACGATTTTGTTTAAGTAAGAGATTTGTTCAATGGGTATGAAAATAATCCGACGAGATAAAACCGGCTTATCCGTTGTGCACTTTGCATAGCTGATAACATTTGAGGGATGTTATCTGCCAATCTCCCGTGTTCATTAAAGTTGACACGAATGCAGAATGAATTTCACACCTCTTGATTTTCATGAGCTTCGACGCTACAGGATATTTGAAGCTTTTGCCTTTGTTTGTAAGATGAGGGATAGGAACGTACTCATTTGGTTCAGCAATTGGGCGAACATGGATAGTCTTCCATTTATATGGATGATATAAAGTTTGTGATCAAATGGAATCTTTAAATTAATCATACATTCAACAATAAAAGATCAAGTTCAAAGTTAAAAATTCCCTAACTATTTATGGACTTAAGTTGCAGGTCCTCATGTATTAAGAAAAATGTATGCAAGGTATATCCTTATCTTCCTAATTTCTTATTTTGAACAGAATTCACCTTGGAGTTAGAGTATTTTATGAAATAATGGAATGCATAACAGTCAATATTATTGGAACATATCAACATGCTTTTATAAAGAATATAATCTTGCGCAATGTATCCTAAATGCAAAAGACTTTAAATGACCTATTTTCTCTCTCTCTCTCTCTCTCTCTCCTCTCTCTCTCTCTCTCTCTCTCTCTCTCTCTCTCTCTCCTACTACTACTACTACTACTACTACTACTACTACTACTACTACTACTACTACTACTAAATGTAGTTTACTATTTTGATTTGTAAGGCGAACTTGGCTGAAAAAAACCAATTTACTTATTCAAACCTTATCGTCTTAAGATCTTAATAGGAACTCTTACATGAATTAAAACCTTTGGTATAAAACTGAAACTTATCTAGAATAAATAAAGAGAAATCGGGCATAGTTAAGATATGACAAAATATACTATCCATGAAAATCCTTGAAGCCAACGAACACTTAATTTGTCATGAATTCACTGACCCTTCTCTCTGTTTCCTTGCCATTTTCACTCTCTTATTTTTCCTGTCGATAATTTCTAAACTTTAATTCGCTATCGCCAATAGTGACTTTATTTTCAAATCAATACGATACACATTTCATCCCATTTCATAATGAGGCTCAAATTCATAGTTTCGAAATTCCTTTAAATACGATGAAAGTACTTTCAAATGTCAACAATTTCTTTCAATCTGTCTTTCAACTATTATGGATGTTGTGAACAGATTTCTTATATAATATCTATTATTAATTTGCACTGTTTGAAAACGGCTTACAATATTATTATATCAGAATATCAGAAAGTAATAAAATTATGGTAAAAAAAGTAAATAGAGAATGGTTTTTAATGTAGTTTGAGTGTTAATATATTCTAAAAATTTTATCAAATTTGATAGATTTTTCATATACGTATTCGAGATTTTAAAATCTAAAGAAGACATTTCGAAAGTAAAAAGAAAAAAAAAATATATAAATGATCTTATTTTGTTTACCAATAGTCCTGTCTATATCACAAACATGTGAAATCGACGTGTTGTAACTGCATTTACAAATACGTTGAGATTGAAATTAACTTTCTAGTCTATGTATGTGTGTATGTCTATTTAAAAACTGTACCTTTTAGTAAAAAATTGTAGTAGGTAACGCTGTGTCTAGCAAAAGAGGAACTGGTGGCAACACTATATATATGCTGTAAAACAAAGTCGGTGAGTTTTTAAATACGTTACCAAATTTTTCCTTATTAATTTTACAAAGTGGTTTATATGGAAATACATTTATTTACTCAACAACACTTTGCAACATTAATAAATAAGCTTTTCATCTATATTTTACAAGCTCAACGACTTGTTTTACAACTCGGGTAGGGTTGCCAACAGTTCCTATTTTGCTAAACAATGTCAACCGCTACATGCCAGACGTCTCCGGAATTAAAGACGCCAACTGTACCTTCGTTGTTATTTCGTGTTTCTGGGTCCCTGACTGAGTACTTTTCTCACATGCTGGAATCACATGATGGAAGACTGAATAAACCACTGATTCAAAAACTTCTCCTTATCATTCCTCATTTGAGAATTTATTTTTGATATCAGCAAGTAACCTATACACTGTTAAAAAAGAGGAAAAAAAAAATTATTTTAATCGGAAATTATCCATGAAAATATACTGTTCTCATCCGTATTTCAATACAATACACTCGACGGTAATTCTACCCTAATTGGTTATTACCTTTTGCGGGTTGGTGAACGTAATATCACAACTTTACGTCAATATATCCGTTTTTAAAACGAAAATTGCTTGGTAATATTTATTCCAGGTTTTTTTATAGTATTTTACGGGAAAGTTTTAACAGTATAGTTCAATCATTATCAGCATCGTCCAATGTATCAGATTTACCTAAGGTTTCCTAGTTTCAGTTATCTTCCATCAACTGTGCTGAAATGACCTTAATATGACCCTTATGCTAAAACACAATAGCTTATATTCCTGCTTATTTTCCAATTCATTTCAAAGTATCCTAAAAGAAATTGATTTAAATGGGGACCTCGTATATCTTCAGTAACTCCAAAAGTTAATGCGAGTCAAAAACCCTCATCCATTATTTTGGTTCAAGTCGTTAGAGATGAAGTAATGGATTTCTGGAAAAAAAAAAATGCATAATGGAGGAGAGTTGGTAAAGATTTGGAGTTTGAGCGAATGGATCTTATTTTATTTAATATTAATGCATGCTACTATATTTATGTGGCACATTATTATATATATATTTTCATATGATTCAAATGTAGAAATATAAATTGGCCAAATATTCTTCTTTGAAAGAGGTAACGATTCATGTGGTTAATTCTTTATTTATCATATCATGCAATGAAAAAATTAAACGCTGAGGAATATCGTATTACAGAGATATATAACAACAAGAATCACAGCATTATTTAAGAAATTTTATGTTTGTAGATATTGGTTTATTTATTTATTTATTTTTTTTTTTTTTTGGCTGCATGTCTATCTTTTCCGTTTAATTGGAAGACAAGCTTAATTGACGTAACATTAAAGGGTTGTTAGTACATAAACAGATTCCATAATATTAGGCTTCATATTTCGAATCACCTGAGCTTTACCTTCCCCCTAAGGGCCAGCCGTCTAATGCCTGGGGATATAGGACGAAAATCGTGAAGTATACCGAATATGACAATTATTTGTAATTATATTTTAAGATTCAAATTCATGTAAAAATATTTAAAATCCGTCCCACCCAAAAATATCCATTGAGAAGGAAACAGCCGTATCAATATTTTACTTCCTTTTCTAGATATTTAAGGTTCATTGTTAGTGCTCGTAAACTGTAAACACGCCAATTCTTGATTAAATAAATCTCAAATACATAAAAAAAATCCTTGTATATTTTCTAATAAACAACTATACGAAAAATTCATATATTGATAATTTTCAATACATATCACAATAGGAGAGAGTAGGAATCCCATGAATAAATTATAGAAAAAATTACATAGAAATGTTAGGTTGAATTCTGTTACTTATAAAACATAAAAAATAAGAAATAAAATAACTAAAAGGATTAATTACAATAGTAAAAATAATCCGGGTTTAATTTCAAATTAAGGCGCTGTTAATCCTTAGATTCATATATGGATATGTGATAAAATAACTGACCTGGCTTTTATGTAAGAAAATGTCATGTCCAAGCCGTACGACGATTCAGAAATAAAAATGAGCATTTTCATATTTGGTGTTCATTGAGCAATTTCATTTTCATCTCGTCATGAATCTCAAAATGAATATTGTCGGAAAGGGATTAATTTCGTCCACTTATGAATAATCCATTGAAGACCGTTACGTTCTAGCCATGGTGCATCTGGTGCAAATGCATAACCTAGAAAAATGCTAATGCGATATGTTTTACATCTCATTGTTAAATTTCACATTATAGTAAATTCATATGAAACCTGGTACACTTTACGGATCTTTGTCTTATACTCTAATTCGTAATTAACTAAGTTTTAACAAATGTTTTCCGTCTATTTGTATGCAGGTATATCTCTATTATTTTCTTTGCATGTCTATAGTAATAGTAAATTACCTAATTGTTAATTTTCGAATGAACATCAAATATAAAGGGCATGAACTGCATTAGCAGATATGTAGTCTATGTGATTATGCAATACGGATGTTTCTTCAAAATTGTTGGAATGTATTGTATCTGATTGAAAATTTAAATGTATTGTATTTGATTGAAAATTGACTGAACGCAAAGTAATTACTTATTTTGAAAAACGCAATACTTCCAAAAATTTTACAATGACTTTAATCTACTGAGCAAGACTCGTATTAGCTTGGCGTTTATTAATGTAATGGTTATTGACCTACAAAAGTCAGTGGTGTATATATTTTTTGCAATTTCGTTGGTTATAGGGTGTATGAAGGGAGGATGTCGTAGGACTACCAATATCAAAAATGTTACGCTATACGCTTAATATTGGATACATCCCCCTCGAAAAAGCAAATCTGTTCGTTTGAAAAAGCCAATCTCGAAGTTCGGACGTGCGTGAGCAACCATGAACACAAACCCAGCTCCATCTGTGTGTTTATGTAAATGTCTGTAAATTTCTCTCTCTCTCTCTCTCTCTCTCTCTCTCTCTCTCTCTCTCTCTCTCCTCTCTCTCTCTCTCTCTCTCTCTCTCTCTCTCTCTCTGTTGGAAAAAAAACAAGAGAGTAAGTAAGGGAGGTTCAAGAATTTAAGAAACAGTGAATGATGAAACTGGAAGGTTGGAGAAAGGAGAGGAGGCCAGAAAACGATGACCTGAATATTTAGAAAGGTTACTAATTGTTGATGATAATAGCAGGCAGATATAATTGCTGTTACAGGTGAGAGAGAGAGAGAGAGAGAGAGAGAGAGAGAGAGAGAGAGAGAGGAGAGAGAGAGAGAGAGAGAGAGAGGCGAAGTGAAAAGTACACTAGATGAAACGAGAACTGAAAAAGCACCTGGTATGGATGGTGTGATGGTTGAGATGTTAAAGGAAGGGGGTGTAACTGTACTTTAAAGGTTGGTGAGATTGTTTTATAAATGTTTTATGTTGTCAATGGTACCAGTAGACTGGGTGTGTGCGTGTATATTGCCGCTTTACAAAGGTATGAGTGATGTGCATGAGTGTTGTAATTCAAAGAGTATTTGTTTGTTGAGTGTAGTTGGAAAAGTGTATGGTAGAGTGTTAATTAATAGGATTAAGGATAAAACAGAAGCTGCAATCTTATAAGCACAGGGTGGTTTTAGAAGAGGTAGGGGATGTATGAATCAGATTTTTACATTTAGGCAGATATGCGAGAAATGTTTATCAAAAGGCAAGCAGGTGTATGTTGCTTTTATGGATCTGGAGAAAGCTTATGATAGAGTTCATTGAGAGGTGATTGGGAATGTAATGAGGTTATATGGTATTGGTGGAAGGTTCTTGCCAGCAGCGAAGAGTTTCTACATAGGCAGTAAAGCCTTTGTTAGGATAGGAAAGGAAATAAGTGAGTGGTCTCCAGTGAGAGTGGGTCTGAGACAGGGATGTGGGATGTCACCATGGTTGATTAATTTGTTTGTAGATGGAGTGGTGAAAGAGGGAAATGCTCGAGTGCTTTGACGAGTTTGGAAGGGTGTGTTAGAAAAGGAAGTAGGGAGTTAATGTGGGTAAGAGTGAGGTTATGAGATGCACAAAAAGGGAGGGGTCTGTTGTTAAATTGGTGGAGTGGAAACATAGTGCGTCAGAGAGTGAATGAAAGATGTAAGGTGTTGAGTGCAATGAAGGGATTAGTAAAGAATAGGGGTTAGGCATGAATGTAAAGAGAGTCCTGTATGAGATAGTGATTGCACCAACTGTTAAGTAAGGATCGGAGTTGCGGGGAATGAAAGTGACGGAAAGACAGAAATTGAATGTGTTTGAGATTAAGTGTCTGAGGAGTATGGTTAGTGTATCTCGAATAAATAGAGTTAGGAACGAAGTTGTGAGGGTGAGAATGGCTGTAAGAAATGAGTTATCAGCTATCGGGGATATGAATGTGTTGAGGTGGTTCGGTCATGTAGAGTGAATGGAAAATGGGTGTCCGCTGAAGAAGGTGATGAATGCAAGAGTTGATGGGAAAAGTATAAGAGGAAGGCCAAGGTTTGAGTGGATGGATGGAGTGAAGATAGCTCTAGGTGATAGGAGGATAGATGTGAGAGGCAAAAGAGCTTGTTGAAAATACGAATGAATGGCGACAGATTGTGACACAGTTCTGGTAGGCCTTGCTGCTTCCTCCGGTCGCCTTAGTGACCGTGGAGGTAGCAGCAGTAGGGAATTAAGCATATGAAGCATCATTTGTGGTGGATAACGGGAGAAGGTGGGCTGTGACACCCTAGCGATACCAACCAAACTCGGCTGAATCTCTCGTCAGGCTGGGAGGAGCAAAGAGAAGAAAAGTCCCTTGGTTCTATTTTTTTATGTCAGCTACCCTCAAAAACGGTGAAAAGTGCATATTTTATATATATATATATATATATATATATATATATATATATATATATATTATATATATATATATATATATATATATAACGAATTTTGAGCGAAGCGAAAAATCTATTTTTGGGTGAGATGGCCATGTCGTCCTGATGGAAGTTCCTATTGGGTAGCTTCCTAGAGTATATTACAACTATGGCGATATTCCCAGAGAATTTACCTTAAGGTACCAGAATTCTAACTCCTGGAGCGAATATCCCTCGTGAAAGGGATATCGCGACATATCAGAGGACGTATTCTTGACACGCCACATGGCAATCTGCACCCCGAACAGAGATTACGTACCGCAGGGGTCAATTGGCAAGAAACGAAATCGGGAAAGAAAAAGGGGGAGCCGCTCCCTAGGCTCCCTATCTCCCGTTTCGTGAGCGTGCCTGGCGCCAATCCTAGCGCCATCTGTATTCCTTGTAGCGTACACGAGGTGCTACAGATACTGTATGTAGGGAGGGGTCCTACAGCCCTTTCTTAGAAAGGGAAGGGCGGGTCCATCAGGACAACATGGCCATCTCACCCAAAATTAGATTTTTCGCTTCGCTCAAAATCCGTTTTTTGGGCTCAAGCCATGTCGTCCTGATGGAAGTATACCAGAGCATTACTGTATCTGTGGATTCTCAGAACGTGCCATACTCCCCGGAGGTAATTTTTCCCGGTCGACTAGACCTAGAGACCTAAGATGTTACCGTTATACATTTTTTCAACTAAATATAAACCATGTTAGAGGTTCCTGCCCCCTACAGGGAAGAGTCCTACTAGACTCTGGAAAAGTCTCGAAGAGCACATATACCTATGTATGAATACCAGGCAAGCTAATATAGTGGTCTCACCCTATATTAAGTAAAGCATAGTTTGTAAAGAACCACTGCGTCAATATGAAATATCGACCAGTTCTCCGTACAATACTTGTATTGGACAAAGGTTTATATCCGCATAGGAGGAAACTAGTAAAACCACCATCGTCCCCTTATGGGACGGAGTCCTCCCGTTAAGGGAAAGCATAAACCAATGCAACATAGCTTGCATAAAGGAACAATTCTATTAGAATTATCCCAGATAAGGTACATAGAATGAATGCTCAATTATACCAATAAATTGACACAGGTGAAGGAGACGCAAGGTTCTCAAGAACAAGTCTATTGACAGACAATAAACAGACAGGTTAACCACAATTATATATATATATATATATATATATATATATATATATATATATATATATATATATATATATATATATATATATATATATATATATATATATATATATATATATATATATATATATATATATATATATATATATATATATATATATATATATATATATAAGAAGAGGATAACCCAAAACTTTAAGCGTAAGTATGATAGTAAACAGAACTTGTTTATCTGAAAGAAAAACATTAAATGCCACTTTTAAGATACCGAGGTATCAAAGTCATAAAAGTCTGTATTACAAATCAATGACATTAGCGTTAGAAACGCTCGGCACACATGTCTGCACTTATGCTGGGTTCACCTTTGGAAATGGAACAGTCTACATGGGCAACTCAGTGCCCTCACTTAGTTTGTAGTACAGTATGTAACTACACACTCACCCTGGAATTAATCGTCCCAATTGAAACCACTGTTCCTCGCAGAGTTAAACAGTAGGGTTAACGACACGACCCACTGCTACCACAGATCTCTTTAGTTCCTCTACTTTCTTCGCATAGTGGCGAAAGAACACTCTGGAAGACTTCCAGCCAGTGTATGAACAGAGATGTTCAAAATCCATACAATTAAAGAAATTTAAGGATGAGGCAACTTTCCTCGGATAGTGACCTTCTGGTGTACTGTCAGGATCCGCTCTGCGAATAAAATATGTGATTTTCGCTCTGAGTTGATTCAGAGATAAATTTGAGCCTGATGTTTCTCCCCTGAATAGTTGACCACCCTTGAAGTCTGAAGTTCTATGAAGATAGACCTTTAGGCATTCTACTGGACATAGAGATGCATCTTCTTTCAGAGGGCAGATTCTCCAGGGACCCCACCTGTTGGTGGGTAACTCATTCTTGGCGAGAAACGTAGGATCTGGAAACAGGTTCAGTTCTCCCCCATCCAGGAACTGAACACGACCTGCCTCTCTCGAGAAGGCTACAATCTCACTAACCCTGGCCCCGGACGCGAGTGCAAATAGGAAAATAACTTTTTGTGTCAAATCCTTTAACGCACACTCTTCATTGCTCAACAGAGAAGCGAAATGAAGAACTTTGTCTAAAGACCATGAAATGGCCTTTGGAGGTGCTGAAGGTCTGAGCCTAGCGCAGGCTTTCGGAACTTTATTAAAGATCTCGTCACCTAGGTCGACCTGGAAGGCATATAGAATGGGTCTTGTCAAAGCAGACTTACACGCTGAAATCGTGTTAGCGGCCAATCCTTGACCATGGAGGTGGATGAAGAAAGATAAGCAGAAGTCTGTCGAGATCTCCTGCGGATTCTTCGCCTTGACAAAGGCCACCCATTTTCTCCAAGATGACTCATATTGCCTTCTAGTAGATTTGCACTTATATTCCTCTAGGAAGTCTATGCTGGCTTTCGAAATCCCGAAATGCTTTCTCACCGCTAGGGAGAGAAAATCATGAGCTGCAGGGTCCGGGTTTTCTGTAATGAAGCGCAGACAGTTGACTTCTGGACTCGCTGGGTCAGAACTGGATCTGGTAGCGGTACAAACCTCAGCTGTAGTTCCAATGCCAAGGGGAACCACACGCTGTTCGACCACTTGTGGGCCACTATTGCCGCTACCCCCTTGAAGGATCTCAGTTTGTTGAGGACCCTCAACAGAAGGTTGTGAGGAAGGAACAGATAAATCCTGGACTATCTGTTCCAGTCGAGGGACATCGCGTCCACTGCTTCCGCTAAGGGGTCCTCGTACAGGGACACGTACAGGGGCAACTTCTTGTTGTCTTTCGTCGCAAAGAGGTCTATCTGCAGTTCTGGGACTTGATTCAGAATGAAGGAGAATGATCCTGCGTCTAAGGACCATTCCGACTCTATCGGTGTGAACCTGGATAGAGCGTCCGCTGTCACATTGCGGACTCCTTGAAGGTGAACTGCCAACAGGTACCACTTCTTCTTTTCCGCCAATCGGAAGATGGCCAACATCACCTGGTTGAGAGGTGGTGACCTCGATCCTTGTCGATTCAAGCATCTCACAGCTACCTCACTGTCCATCGACAACCTTATGTGGATCGAGTGACGTGGGGAAACTTTCTTTAAGGTAAGGAGCACTGCCATAGCTTCTAGAAAGTTTATGTGAAAGGTCTTGAATAGCTTGGACCAAGTCCCCAGGACTTTTTTCTGATGAGAGTGACCTCCCCATCCCTCCTTCGAGGCGTCTGAGTGAATCGTCACCGACGGGGGAGGTGGCTGAAGAAGAACTGACTTCTTTAGATGTCTGGCTTGGGACCAAGGCCTGAGAAGAGTACGTAGCCGAAGCGGAACTGGTCTTCTCAGATCTCTTCGCGCGTTTGATGCATAACTTCTCCAAACTCCGGTTGCATCCTTTAGCTGTGCTCTTAGCACTGGGTCTGTCACCGAAGCAAAGTGGAGAGAGCCCAGTACCCTCTCCTGTTCGCGTCTTGATATCCTTTCGGATTCTAGAAGTCTCTTGACAGAACCCGCTATCTCCTTCCTTTTCTTCGCCGGGATGGGGAAACGGTGTGACAAAAGGTCCCAGTGGATTCCCAGCCACTGGAACTTTTGAGATGGAGAAAGTCGAGACTTTTTTCTGTTGATCTTGAAACCTAGGTACTCTAGGAACTGGATCACTTGACTGAAAGCTTGCAAGCATTCTGTCTCGGATGCTGCCCACACCAACCATTCGTCCAGGTAGGCTACTACCTGAATTCCCTTTAGGCGTAATTGTTTGAGAGCTACGCTCACAAGCTTCTTAAAAATACTTAGGGCTATGTTTAGCCCGAATGACATGGCTCTGAAGGCGTATAGTCTTCGTTGTAGCCTGAACCCTAGGTAGGGGGAGAGTCGAGGGTTGATTGGAATGTGCCAATAGGCGTCTGACAAGTCTATAGAGACGGAATATGCCCTCTTGGGCAGTAAGGTCCTTATGTGTTGCAGTGTTAGCATCTTGAATTTGCAATTCACTATGAACTTGTTGAGTGGCGACAAGTCCAGAATGACTCTGAGCTTTTCCGAGTCTTTCTTGGGAACACAAAACAGCCTCCCTAGGAATTTGATGGACTTTGCTTTTCGGATCACATTTTTCTCCAACAGTTCTTGAACGTACTCCTCCAAAACGGGGATGGAGTGTTGGAAAACCCGAAGGCACGGGGGTGGAGTGCTGTACCAGCTCCAGCCCAGTCCATTCTTGAGTAGGCTGTGGGCCCAGGGATCGAAGGTCCACCGATCCCGAAATTTCAGAAGTCTCCCTCCTACCGGTATCATCCCACTTGGACTGCCGTCCTGAGGTCTTGCCTCCCTGACCACGACCACCCCTGAATCCCCTTCCCCTTGAGGGGCGCCTAGACGAGCCTCTGGCTGCTCCTCTAGGCTTTGCTCGAAAGGAAGTAGACTGCCCTTCGAACGATGGGGTGAATGCCGTGGACTGTGTCGACATGGCCTGGGGTACCCACTGAAAAGTGGTCGGGGTTTGTGCCACGATCTGGGGCACTGGAGGCAATGGCAATTGCAGTTGCTGTTGCTCTCTAAAAGGCTTGGCTGGCCGAGACGGTAGCCTAGTCCTCATAGTCTTCCTCTTTGGTTGAGGACCCTCATCCGGGGAAGACTTTCTTTTGATAGCCAGGCCCCACTTCTGGAGAAGGTTTCTATTCTCCAAGGCGGCCTTATCAACAACTTCTTTGACCAAATCGGTAGGGAAAAGGTCTTTGCCCCAAATGTTGGAGGAGATTAGTTTCCTTGGCTCGTGCCTCACCGTAGCCGAGGTGAACACGAACTCCCTACAAGCTCTCCTCGCCTTGACAAAGCCATAAAAGTCCTTCGTCACTGTGGCCAGATGAGTCTTGGCCACCACCATGAACATTTCATGGACCTTGGGGTCACTTGCCATCGTCTCAAGAGTAGTCTGAAGAGACATTGAGGCAGCCAGTCTTTCTTTTGTCTCGAATTCTCTCCGCAAGAGAAAGTCAGACAGCTTAGGGAGGTCCTCGCCGAACTGACGTCCGGCGATATCAGCCTCCAACTTCCCAACTGAGAACGTAAGATGGACGTCCTTCCAGTCTTCGTGGTCCATAGGCAGGGCCAGCGACAAGGGTTTACACTCCTCCAGGGAGGGGCAAGGCTTGCCGGCCTCGACTGCTTTTAGTACAGCCGCGAACCCTTTCTGTAAAAAGGGGAAGGCTCTAGCAGGAGAGGACACAAAGGAAGGGAGCTTGTTGCTCAATGCAGATACCTTTGAGCTAGAGAAGCCCCTCTCTTTCAACGAGGATGAAAGCAGAGCTTGAGCCTTAGTATGGTCCATCACTATGACCTCCTTCGGCTCTGTCTCCTCCTTTGAAGCTGGTTCCTTTCTCAGCCGGACATAACAGTCCGGATATGATGCCTTGCTGGGCCAGAATTCCACCTCCTCTAGGGGAACTGAGCCCAACTTATCCGAGATGACGATCTTTCCAGTCGTCATCTGCATGTGCTCAGCATACCTCCATGGTTTAGGATCTGAGCACAAGGGAAGGTCTTTCACATTGAGCCTTTTCTGGGGCGCATGTGATTCTGCAAGGCTCTGCATCCCCAGTTCCATTGCAGCCGCCTTCTCCTGATTCTCCTTCTGCATTTGTTGGATCATTCCAACAATGGAGGAGAGGGCCTGTCCCAGCTCTACTGGGAGACCGGCCGATGTTGAGGGAATAGGCTCCGGGATCTGAACAGGAGTAGCCGACACCTCGTCGACCTCTTCCTCTACAACGTCTGGGGCTTGAACTTCACCCTGGGCTTCTGCCAGGAGGTCTTCCTCCAGACGCTCGTCCACGTCAGACATCCTGTCATCTAACTGGATGTCTTGCAAAGCGACCGCGACTTCAGCATCCACTTGGATCTGAACTTGGGGATCTCCTCTTGAGGCTGGGGAATCACTGCATCAGCTGATGCCTTAGGGAAAAGATACGCCCTCATCTTCTCACTTGGAAGATAAGGTCCAGAGGTGTTCTTCTGGAAGCCCCTTACCCAGGTACGAAGCTTCTCCCTTGCTATATCCCTTGATTCCGCCGTCCTAGGGGAATCAAAGGCCTCAGTAATTAGGTTAGTGCACACAGTACATACCTGAGGGTCCCAATACCGGAGATCACCCTTGGAGACAGCGCATCCTGCGTGTCTCCTACCAAACTCATGTCCGCAGAGGCTCTTGCTGCGGACGTTGCAGAAAACACTTCCGCACTTTGGAGGGTCCTCCTGTAAAGAGAAGAAATTTCCATGAGTATCAAGTGAACTATGTATCACTGGATATGCATAATATAGCATAACAATTCAGAAAGGAAAGACACACACTTGTGTTTCCTTCACAACCAATTGCTGCAGCCTTCCAGATAATAAAATCGAATGGTTAATCTCTTCTAGAATAACCAATGCAAATTTTCCAGAGGAAACAGGCGGAGCTCACACCTAGGCAATGATTTTAAAATCCTGGATAATAAACAAGAGAGAACTCACTTTCTTATCAGTAGGGCAACAGCAAAGGGCTGTGCAAGAAAACACAAAAGTGTTAGAACACACAGTGCTGTACCAAAACCTATACTATAGTTTTCTTCTTACAGTATATGTTATACTGAAGAATACTGGTACAGTATAGGAGGTTATGTGCCGGCCGGCACACACCATAACTAGCTTTAAAGTATACTACTTAACAGCTATAAGGCGGCAGAACGTTGGTTCAAATGCATGTGCCAGCCGGCAACAGCCAATGTCGGCCGGCAATGACTGCCGGCCTCCAACTACACAAGGTAGTACCCGGCTGCCGGCCACACTCTTGGCGACCGGCAGACAAGGGCTGACATTAGCCGGCCGGCAAAGGTACACGACCTATGCCAGCCGGCAGCAAAAGAACCAGAGGACTACGACTGCCCGGCTGCCGGCCTATGAGGCCGGCAGCCGGGTCGGGTACAGCACTAGAAGAAAAACAGAATGGATGCCGGGATAAGAGTGTACACTACCTCCAAGCCTGGCAATCCGAAAGAGTGCATATAAGGAACGGGAGAATCTAATTCAGGCTTCCTGACCAATGCCGTCTGGCTCTACAGGCAGGCATGGATGAGGGACTAAGGGAGGTCCGGGTAGCACTCAAAGCAGAAGACCCTTGCCGGCCGGCAGCTCTGCCGGTCGGCAAGGGACTGAGTCAGTTCCACATCCTAACCTATTCTAGGTCCAGATGTAGAATGACGTACAGTACTGTAATGGCTAGGCCATTACGGAGATAAGAGGGGGAAGGGACAAAAGAGGGTCCTACCAACCTTGCTTTAGTGAAGGATCACCCGCAGCCAAGACACTCATCTTAGCCTAAGGGAGATCCAAGGAGGGAGGCCAGCGATACTTGCCAGCTCCCAGAGAACCAAAGCAAGGAAGGTGTTGCTACTCCCAGGGAAAGAATCTTATCCTCCCCCGGGAACAGCAACAAGGACTAGTCTGGTAGATCACAAAAGAAGGAATCATCTCGTACAGAAACCTTCGGTAGTGACCTAAGGAGGCTAAGCCTCCTATGTCTGTGACAGGCCAGCGAGGGAGACTCTACCCCAAGCCAGACAAACACAGACTCAGACTAAAAACTCTGTTGTCCTGACCCTCTTTGAACCAGACTTACTGAAACAGGAAGGTACAGTAACACCCCAGTATAGTTTTATCGAAAATTAATTCAGATAAACCACTTAGGGATAAGCCCAAGGCTTAAACAGAGGGAAAGGGATTGCATACCTTCTCCGAAAAAAAGAAAGCAACCGGGGGAGTATGAGAAAGTATACTAAGGCTCCATAAGCAACTTAGCCTAGGCACCAAGAGAATCGATTACCTAAATCACCGAAACTCACTCGTATACTATCTTGGAAATATTCAACATAATCTTAAATGTATAAAAAACAGCCTAAAGCTTCAATAAAATTTTAATACACTCGGAAAAACCAAAATCATGCATGAAGTACTAGGACCAAACGACTAGGCTACATGGCCTAGCGTAGGCCAGAATTGGCGAATACTTCGCCAAAATAATACTAAAGCACGAAAGGAAAACCTATGTAACGCTAAATAGCTAAAATTTATTAAAGCAAAACAACCGGGAATGTCGCTCTGGCTAACTAAACTTATACCTAGCGAGCGACAGCGTCCATGATGCCTCCAGTAGGCTACGGCTCTTGTAACCAAGATTAAACCTATTAATCACTAAAAAATTATCAAGAGCCTACATTTATACATAAAAGACATGGTACTCAACTTATCAGAGGCCGACGAAGTTGGAGAAGCCATGAAAAGTAGAATAAATCCAAGATTTGCGAGAAACACAGGAAAAAACACAGAGTTGTTAAGCTACGCAAAAAGGAATACAGATGGCGCCAGGATTGGCGCCAGACACGCTTACGAAACGGGAGATAGGGAGCCTAGGGAGCGGCTCCCCCTTTTTCTTTCCCGATTTCGTTTCTTGCCAATTGACCCCTGCGATACGTAATCTCTGTTCGGGGTGCAGATTGCCATGTGGCGTGTCAAGAATACGTCCTCTGATATGTCGCGATATCCCTTTCACGAGGGATATTCGCTCCAGGAGTTAGAATTCTGGTACCTTAAGGTAAATTCTCTGGGAATATCGCCATAGTTGTAATATACCCTAGGAAGCTACCCAATAGGAACTTCCATCAGGACGACATGGCTTGAGCACAAAAATATATATATATACAGTATATATTTATATATATATATATATATATATATATATATATATATATATATATATATATATATATATATATATATATATATATATATATACACTGTATATATACAGTATATATATATATATATATATATATATATATATATATATATATATATATATATATATATATATATATATATATACATATATTTATATATATACACATATATATATATACATATATATATATATACTGTATATATATATATATATATATATATATATATATATATATATATATATATATATATATATATATATATATATATATATATATATATATATATAATGTGTGTGTGTGTATGTGTGTGTGTGAGAGAGAGCGTGTTGATTAATTATTTAATTACAAATGAGTTAAACCTTTACATATAACATTTTTAAATTTTCTTTTGATTGAAGCTCTCCATCACCGGTTGTTTTCAACGTGAGTTAAATTGTCTAATCATCTTTTAATTAAGAAGTGCAAATCCTCAAAAAATATAACTCCTTAGTGTAACTATTACAAAATGATAATCATAAATAAATTCTTTAAATTATGATTAAGTTGGTTTTCAAAAATTCATTGGAAAATAAACTTGAAACATGGGTAATATATCAACAATGAGAAATAATGGTTCACAGACGATGAGCAATTTTAAGTAATATATTCTAGAAAAAATATTAGTGGCAATTCTGCGACAATTTAATACCATAAAACTTTATGGATAAAATGTTTTCCATCCATTTTAATGGTTTTGAAGGGATAGATCGAAGAGCTTTTGAGATTTATGTTCTTACGCGTTTGTTAGTTACATTCATTCTAAAATTGACAGCACGCGCTCTCTTACATCTTTTGGCAAACTTCTGGTAATTTGTCTTGAAACTTTTGATAAGGTTTAACGATTGTTTTTATTCCTGTATATCAATAGTGCAGATTCTCCTGATTAAAATATCTTTTAATTCTTGAATCTGGTGTGTTGATCCGGCATACTTTCAAATACTTTTTTTCCCCAGCTATTAAAAATGCTATCGTATTAAGATTAATATTACTTGCTATATTCGTTATATTGGTTAATGTTTTACCCTTCTTCTACTTACACTTTCTCAAAGGGGAATTCCACGGTTCCTAAATGGTACATCCGAAATTTATGGTAAATAATATAATTTAACCTAACTTTAGTGATATGATGATGAAGACTAAATGAGTATCGAAGAAATAGGTAAGATTGATATTTTTTTTCTTTTTAGGATTTTCACTGCAGCTCTAAGAAGCTCACCAGTTGTACGTAAATGAATTATTATAGTCAACTTTATAAAAAAAAAATATATGTTTTTGGAACTGGAGTATTGTTGATATCTTAAACACAAGAATCGAATTAGATGTTAGACGTTGAAGTTAATCAAAAGTCCAAATAATCACCGAGTGCAAGATGGCCGAGCACTTAATGAATGTCGTTAATGAGATATTAATGTTGCTAAGGATTCAGGATATTGCTGTATGCTGGCGAGTTGGGAATTACAGTAATTAACCCGAATGACGTCATGAAAAGGAACTGTTACTTGATTAAAAGAGAGAGAGAGAGAGAGAGAGAGAGAGAGAGAGAGAGAGAGAGAGAGAGAGAGAGAGAGAGAGAGAGAGAGAGTCTTTTCTCAAAATCCATTATATTGTATTACATAGTTTATGTTTGTAATATAAGGAATGATTAGACTAACAGAAAAAATATGAAATGAACGGATAAATATTATATTATAATGTTAAAATCACGAGATCGGTTTTGAAATAAATGAGTATCAAATACTGTACTGTATATATAAACTACACATAAGCATATATATATATATATATATATATATATATATATATATATATATATATATATATATATATATATTAGACGGTTATTATATATGTATATATATATATATATATATATATATATATATATATATATATATATATATATATATATATATATATATGTGTGTGTGTGTGTGTGTGTGTGTGTGTGTTCGTGAAAAATTACCGCCTAATAAGTTTACTTTCCGTAAAATTCGAAATTAAGCTGAATAAAAGCACAGCTAGACTAGACTTTAATCAACCACGAGAGCAAGCAGGCTTTAGAAGTGGGTATCCATCAAAGGACCATATTCATGTAATTAACCAGGTAATGGAAAAATCAACAGAGTAAAACAAACGACTACAGTATGTATGGCATGTATAGACTGTGAGAAAGCTTTTAGACGGCCGTCTAATGGGGGTTTCCCTTTGACATCCTGATTCACATTTCAGATGTTAACAGAACGAAACTCAAAGTAAGTCGTAGATATTCAGCTTTATATCCAAGCTGATCACGAAAGCTAAAAAGTTGAAAAATTCGGTAATTGAAGGTTAAATATGGGAAAAATCTTTGAAGGTAGCATATCAAACCTAATTAAAGCATTATGCAACAATTTTATTGCTTAAGTTCACTTTTGCATAAACATATTAGCTGTCGGTTCCAGCAATTTTAGATATGAGTTAAGTCATTTTTGCTTCAAATATCTAATTATGTAATTTTCCTTTTCCGGTTGATGGTGGAAGTTTTTTTTTTTTTTTTTTTTTTTTTTCAAGAAGTACTAAACTAATTAAAAGGATTTAATATCCAAAACAAAATTTTCAAACACGAAACGAGATAAGCGCAAGAATTTAACCCAAATATGAAGTAAATCTACAGCTAAATAAAAAATAATTTATATAATTTATACTCCCAAAATGAAACATGGAACTTTTACTGCCTTTTCGGGCGTTAGTAAGGCCAGTGAGAGGTTAGTTCATCTACATGAGGTTTGAGATCATCGCCTGGCAGAACCTAAGGAGTCTGCTTCTGGTGGAATGACTGAAATGTGTCAAGGAATTCCGAATGAAGTTCAGGAAATTAACAAGACTATCACGTGGATCTTACCAGCGATTCACGATGATTTTGCATCGCTTTCAGTTACCCTCACCCTCGACCAGTTAAGCTATATTTGTTTGGGAAAGCAGAATTCAATGAAAGAAAGTTACTTAGAAAATATTTTTTCCTTTAACTACTTTTTCTGTAACAAGTCGGATAAAACTTCCATCGTAAAGGTTGGCATCTCTACTAAGCAGTGGACAGCCTCCTTTAAGCGAGATACGTGGCAGTGGATTCAAAAGATAGCATAAGAAAATAAACATGAGGTGCATCTCTGTTGTATTAGAGGTTATGATTTATTTGCAGTGAAGCCAGGTATCATACTAAGCACAGAAAAGTAGCTATAATGAAATCAGTACAAAACGATAAAATTTCATTTTCTAAATATCCTTGAAATTATTAATATTTTACTTGGTCTACAAGGCCTGCATATTACGCGTACCTCTTTATTGCGAACTAGTCAGATAATGCCAACCAAACGTTCCCCTTTAACACAAACCGAAGCTTTGACTAAATCTCAAATGCTTCGCCTAAGAAATTGAATAGAGTTTATGTGACCCTGAGCGTTTAAATATTCTAGTACATAAACATTTACCAAAGCAATTTGTGCTTATCACTACTTTAACTTCTTTTACCTTTGTTCGCTAGTGAATTATCCTCGTTGGACATTATTTGAAAAGACTTCGTGCGTAACTAAAGTATCTTTTTACATTTATATTTTTAATGGAAGATTTAACATCACGCAATTTATATCCTGATGTCTAAGGATAAGGAGAGAACATACTGATCTAAAGAGGGTTTTAACCCAAATAATTAGCTGTTCATACCAAACTCTCTCTCTCTCTCTCTCCTCTCTCTCTCTCTCTCTCTCTCTCTCTCTCTCTCTCTCTCTCTCTCTCTCTCTCTCGACATAGATGAAAGTGATAGGGACCACAAAGTTCGGCAATGTTAACAACGGAACTAACTTACATCCTTAATCCAAGTTTATGATTAGGTCCATAATCATGTTAAGATGTTCACTAGGTAACAATGCAGAGTGTAGATTTAGAATAACCAACTTGTGGGAAATTAGGAATTTTACAGTAACCATATATATATATATATATATATATATATATATATATATATATATATATATATATATATATACGTATATATACATATATATACGTATATATATATATATATATATATATATATATATATATATATATATATATATATATATATATATATACATACACACATATGTACAGATACCTGTACTCTCTCTCTCTCTCTCTCTCTCTCTCTCTCTCTCTCTCCTCTCTCTCTCTCTCTCTCTCTCTCTCTCTGAATTCTATGAGCAATAACAAAATGAGACATCAAATTAAGCCCCTAACTTTAAATTATCAATCAACCTAAGCAGATAACTGAAGTGCCTAGAGCATGATTGTATATTTTGGAAACCATAATAACAGTATAACTCGAAATTTAAGAGGAATATGAATTGTAGTCTTCTTTAAAGGAAAATTAATCATATAAATTATGGTACTAGTATAGCTGATAGATTCTTTCACTGATTAAAAATTAAGAAAATGAAGTAAACAGTTTTCAATTTCAGGGGCGATAAGTATACGTCGTAGGATTACATAATTTCAACAGCTTCCAAAAAATACGTTCTAGAAAAAAAAAATACAAGATTAAGAAAGGGATTATTTTTCCCACTAGTATATAATATTGATTTCCGTTGGTTGCACAGTTTTCAGATTATTTTAATATCTTATGGATAATAAAGCGTGAATGTGTAATTCAATTACAATGCATTTTTGGGTTTGTATTGACTTAAATTAAATTAAAGCATATGATATAATCATTCTAATTTGAAAGATATGATCTATATTAGTATTGCTGCTACTGCATGATATCCATTTATGAATAAAATTGTAATTAGCTTAGAAAGAGAGAGAGAGAGAGAGAGAGAGAGAGAGAGAGAGAGAGAGAGAGAGAGAGAGAGAGAGAGAGGAGAGAGAGAGAGAGAGAGAGAGAGAGTTTGTAGAAGTGTAAAGGCAAACAATCAATAATCCATGAAGATATTTCGACGGCTAAGACTTTAAACCTCATAGTACAATGGAGTTAGATTATTATATTGAATTAGGTGATGTTATCATATATATATATATATATATATATATATATATATATATATATATATATATATATATATATATATATATATATATATATATATATATATATATATATATATATATACAGTATATTGCAAAGTGAGATCACGAACACACAATCAAACATTATCTGAATAAAATTTGAAATAAATATAGTTTGTGTTATTTGTGTAACAAATTCTATATCGGTTAAAAAGATTAATATCTGAAAAGAAAAATGATCTGCATAAAAATTTGTAAAATATTCTCAAGATAACAAAGCAATGTTTGTTCGAGTTAAAAATTAAAATTATACCATTAATTGATCAAGTGTAAAGAAATTGGTTCATAAAAATAACTTACTTAGAAGTCCGGGTTACTAAAGGAAAGTTTCAAAAACAAATTAGATATTAGACATGGGATGTACAAATTCGATGCATTTAAACAAAAAGACAACTGCGAGATTAAAAACTTTTAGTTCTTTAAGCAGGCCCGACCATAGTGATGCCTGGTTTCTATATTAGGAAATATGTGACTTATAATATTATAATAATCTTTTTAGGTGTTCAGTTGTATATGAATATTCATATGATTTACTGGTGCTTAGACGTTGGTTTCTATGTACTGGTATGCAAATATTAGTGTCTGTTTGTGTATAATTGTTCATATATAATGTACGTATAAATACACATTAATTTATGCGATCTGTCAAAAAGGATGGCTAAATATTTGAATAGATATGCACACACACGAATACGCACAACACTCTAACCAGGATATGACTACCTCCTCTCTTCCCTACCCGTGGGATAGGGAGAACTGTGACTGGAAATATATATATATATATATATATATATATATATATATATATATATATATATATATATATATATTTAACCAGTCACTTGCTCTTTATTATATAGGGGAGATGTATATGTACATAGGTAGATATAGATGTGTGTATGTATGTAAACACACATACACACACACACACACACACACACACACATATATATATATATATATATATATATATATATATATATATATATATATATGCAAACCTTCACTTTGTACCCCTGTCAATATGCATGGAGATCAATAGCCCCAACATGCACAAGGCCAAACCTGTAAAGGGATGTAAAAGGATAAACTCTGGACTCCTGAACAAGATGTTGACCAAATTCAGAATCATTAGCTTCAATGATGAAGGAATATCTACAATTAACTCAGAACTTCTTGCTAACTTAGGAGCCGATATACTCTGTCTACCGGAGACACATAAGGATCTGTTTCCGCCAAGAATACCTGGCATACACCTACTAATATCCCATTCAAGTCCTGTCTATGCAGGTGAAATCCTTGCTCGAGATAAATCCACCATCCTGAACAGCAAAGTCATCTCAGTTAGTAGACTGGAAATCCTCCAGGTTGACACTGAACACAACATAACGAATGTGTACAAATCACCAACAACAAACTTGATGTGGCCACAAACTAACCAACTAGAAAACAAGGAATGACTTGTCATCATTGACTTTGTTACCCATACCACCTCCTGGGGTTACAGCCTTACAAAAAGTGATGGTAAGGCCGTCGAAAACTTTATCGCAACCCATGACCTATCACTCCTGTATGATGCAAAGAATAAAGCAACCTTTCAGACTTATTATTTGCTTCATCGAGACATTACCAAAATGTAAAAAGAAAAAAAAAAAGATCAGTGACTCTTTACCAAAATCTCAACACCGCCCAATAATAATCGACACGAAACCTGTGAATAGAACTCCCCCCCCCAACCACAAAAAAAAAAAAAAAAAAAAAAAAAAAAAAAAAAAAAAAAAAAAAAAAAAAAAAAAAAAAAAACTGAAATCAGGCCCAGATTCAACTTGCTTAAGACCTATTAAAGCTTTGACTCAGACCTGGAGATTGGGATATTGAGCATCACCCTAGTCTCAAAGCATTACTATGACTTAGAAAAAAAAAAAAAAAAGGCCTTAGAGACTGCATGAAGAGCTACCCCGCAGGTCTCAGTGAACTATGAAAAAAATATACAATGTACTTCCAGGTATATAATGAAGATCCCTTTGCTAAAGGTATCGTGGAACTTGGAGAGGCACTTCTGACCTCAATCAGCAACGAAAGAAAAGAACGCTGCCTTGAAGCCATAACTACTATAGATATGACCCATAACAGCATATCCCGTTACAACCATCAATAAACTGAACTCGGAAAAGGAACCCCAACCAAGATTAGCTTCCGTATCCCCCAACCAGGTAGCGCACCAACTGCAGCTGAAAGGCAAGCCTCACAATAAAGAAAGGGGTTACCTGAAGAAAGTGAGACACGACATGGACCATATCATGTAAGTCAGTAACAAAAAAAATCTAATTGAAAGACTTCAATTGCCATGACTACCCTCTCCACCTACTACAAAAGTGGTATCTCAATGCCAATCCAAGCAAAACACAGATGTGTGCCTTCACTTGAACAATCGCCGGGTAAATAGAAAGCTAAAGATCAAATGGGGTGACAAAAACTGGAAACTCACTCTTCAAAGGGCACAAAACTAAAACAAATCATGAAG
>NC_090739.1:107021152-107046152 GCF_036898095.1 Palaemon carinicauda | reverse complement strand
GGAAGATATTACCTTTTGTGTTCCAAGAAATATTGCGTGTGAGAGATGGTGTTACGCACCTTCTCCTATTTTCAAAATAATGAGGATCATACTTATTGTGTCTGATCCTTACTGTATTAACACAAGTATCCCGTGTGCTATTCTTTGTTTATTTCGCTGTGTTTACACATGTCATGTATGCCATATACAATTCACTGTTTATTTCGCTTCTCATGCATATGTAGATTTCGATGTAGATTTCAATTGTAATTGAAAGTTACCTATTGTAAATCATGGGTAATCTTATCATTTATTGTTGCAAAGAAGAAATAAATCGAAGAGTTTGCAATAGAGGAAAGTTTCACATCTTAGTATTTGGTTTCTTGGTTAAAAATTCCGATCAGAAAAAGAAAATCCCAACGGTATACCTTTGTTGGAATACAATTACATACAGGACAGAAATAATATCTGATTTCTGTTTGATTAGATTATGATAAATTATCTTAAATCATAGTTCGATATATTATATCAGAATGTTTTTTTTTATATTATTGCTTTATATCAGAAACTACTGCATCGGGTTATAGTCTTTTCTTCTGTCTGTTCTTTAAGAACGTTTGATAATTTGCATATCAACAACAGTGTCCCAGAAACTAAAGGAAGACTAAAATCGTTCAAATTTATGCTTATTCGTGAAAATTTGTTTCATGTCGTTTTCCTGGAAGCATCACTGCATCAGAACCCCGGCCGGCAGATCGCATCATCTCTCAAAGTACATTTTCAAATGCAAGGGAGGTTATCCGCCACATTTCTTGTTTATCAAGGATGGTGAGGATGCTGCAGGATTTCCATGGGTTGTACGCTCCCTGAAGAGAGATGAGGATGCTATATTTGTTTGTTATAGTGATTACATGGAACCATATGGTGATGGAAAGGGGGATTTACTATTGGCCTGGTGGTAGCGTCCTTGCCTGGTGATTGCCAGACTGGGGTTCGAGTCCCGCTCAAACTCGTTATGTTCCTTTGGTCGCTGCAGCCTCCCCCTCCCTGTGAGGTAAGGATGGTGGGTTTGGGAGAGCCTATAGGTCTATCTGCTGAGTCATCAGCAGCCATTGCCTGACCCTCCATGGTCCTAGCATGGGTGGAGAGGAGGCTTGGGCGCTGGTCATATGTAATATGGTCAGTCTCTAGGGCATTGTCCTGCTTGATAGAGCATTATCCCCGGTCCCTTACCTCTGCCACTCATGAGCGGCCTTTAAACCTTTAAACCTGAGTTCAATAATAATTCTATGTTATAATATAATATTTAATCTTACACCCAAATAATTTTGATTAGCGTTGTATATATTCTACAGATGTATTTTATATACCTTGCAGTAATATAATCCAGAAAGGATATATTCTTTGTATAAAGGAATGGTAAATTCTTATTTCAAATATGAAGTATATCAATACCATTCATTACCCTTATCAATCAAATATTGCTTCATTATCTTTAGAAGTATACATTGGCTATAACAAACTCTCTTACTAGAAAAATATGATTATTCTAAAAGTCTTTCCTTATAACTTCAATATTCTCTGCATATGAAAACATCGATTAAGTGTCAAATAATCAGATTTAAATCAGTAAAAGAGAAAGAACAGCATTTATTTTAATTTATATAGTGACGTAATTCATACCTAAGTGCTCTAGTATCTAGTGCCTGGATAGTATCCCACCTGGTTGGCCGACATTTGAGCGCAAGACTAATGAGCGCCGTCAAATAAGCGCCGACAATTTAGCGCAAGACAGTTGAGCGCAATAACATATGAGCGCCGACATTTGAGCGCCATAAATTCAACCCTTTCTCTCCATATTTGTTGCATGGTTATTACAGTCGTGTAGTAACCATCGTGAAAATCATTCCATTTAGGAAAAAGTAAACATTTCATCAAACTCTTTCCCTCTTTCTCTCTCAGTATTCGTGTTTGGCTATTACAATCGTTTGATATATTATCGTTAACATTTCAAAGCTTGTTAAACAATTTTGAAAAATTTTTGTTTAAATTTTAACAATTTTGAACAATCTTACTTTGTTATGAATTACCATAAAATATAAATAAAAACAATTAGGGATAATAAACACAATTATTCAATATGGGACACTCATTTATTTATTACAAGTAATTAACATGAAATATAGTAAAAAAAAAAATTGAGATAAATACAATTATCTAAGTAAAATAACCATTTCTTTAAAGTAAGAAAATGAAAATTGTTATGACATTGAATTTTTTTTTTTTAAAGTAAAAACAATTTATCTAAATAAAAAAAAAATATTTCTGTAAGCTAATATTATAAGATATTGACCGGAGGTATTCTATTGGTTCTGTTGAAGAATATTCACTAACAATTCTAGATATTGCTTTATTGACTCTTACATATTTAGTGTTTTTTTCCAATGTCTTGCCAAGAATCTATCCGGATCACTTTATTTGCTGTATGATTTTGTTCTAGTTTTAAAATATTAACACATTTGTAAATTGTAGGATGCATATGACCTACGGACATCTGTATTGCCCGATGCCACCCTTCTAATGAATTATTAGTACGTGGAAGTTCACTAAGAACACGTTCATATACACTCCAAACACTTGGAGGGAACATTGCATTTCTTCTTCTCTCCTCTCCTACAAGGTCTACCTATCCAAGTATCTTCAAATATAGTACTAGATCATTTTAACTCATCAGGAACTACATCTTGTAATAATTCAAAAACATTTACTATTTCATTGGGAGGAACGAATGCTAAGGCCACCAGCATTTTTGTGTATTTTCGTACTTCTTCACTGCCACAGTATAAGTCGTTCAAAACCTAAATCTTGAATTTTTTCGCCAAACGGCTTGCGATAAATGGAAAAAAACACCCTAACACCTCAGCGTTATTAAAAAACGGAAAGAAAAGCATATGAAACGCTTTCTCATAGTCGCTGAAGGAGCATATAAACCATTGGAAGGACGTTTCCTTTATACTGAATGTGAATCACATATAGCTGATAAAATAGCTTAGGAGCTATCTTGAATGCCCCATCTCCCATCCAATGCTTATTTTCCTTAATCATCCTCAAGTTTTCAGACGTTGCAAATATAAAATAGCGATCAGGGTCTTCAATCCCAGAGTCATATGCAAGGAAATTTTCTCCAGCGTATGTATAAACAAGTTCTTGAGGTATGTCTATTTCACTTACGTCACTTGGAGCCGAGATAGGCAGTCCTTCGCATTTCCTTTTTCTTTGTACTGTTCGCTGAAGGGAATGATATTTTGGAAGAAGAGCAACTGCTTCAGGTTGCAAATTAAGCTGGGTCTCTTGAATGATTCGTCTTGGTGGATCATTTGATGTTGCGGCCCTTTCACGAAGCCTCATTATAGATAAGCTAGCAGCTGACTTTGCAGGATCCGGCACATGGTTGTGATCACTGGCAGATGTGCATTCATCTCCACAAACGTATATTCTTCCTTTGCACGTTCCTATTACACAGCGCCAAGATTCTTTCCCACTCTTCAGCACTCTGTCGAGTCTGTAAACATAGCCTTGGTGTAATAAATTTACTTTTCCTTTGGTAGATGTTAGCTTCTCCATACCGTGGGTTTCAAGAAATAAATATATTCAAGTAATATCCCTTTAAGAAAGTTTTGTTTACATTCCTAAAAGTTTTGTTTATATTTCCTAAAAGGAATAATTCCAAGTTTTAATGTTAATAACCAAACGACTGTAATTATATTTAACATTGGAGAGAGAGAGAGAGAGAGAGAGAGAGAGAGAGAGAGAGAGAGAGAGAGAGAGAGAGAGAGAGAGAGAGAGAGAGAGACATTTTGGAGCTCAACTGTCAGCGCTCAAATGTTACTGCACTTAAGTGTCTTGCGCTCATAACGTCGGCGCTCATTTGCCGGCGCTTATTTGTCTTGCGCTCAAACGTCGTCGCACGATCCCACCTATATGGATATTACGATAAAGATAAATGGAATTTGCTGATAAGCAGAGAGAGAGAGAGAGAGAGAGAGAGAGAGAGAGAGAGAGGAGAGAGAGAAGAGAGAGAGAGAGAGAGAGAGACAGAGAGAGAGAGAGATGGGATGCTTTTATTTCCATCAGCAAATCCGCTGCCCATTAAGTTCAATCCCATTCCATCATGGGTTAATGGGAAACCGAATCCTAGCGGTAACACTACTTTTTCTCACTATTTTTTTCTTTGGAATTTGTTATCTTGCGGTATTCCTATTATGATTATTAGGTGTTTTATTGGGGGAAATTGCTTTAATCATTTTTCTAAAGATATGTTTGATAACGAAAAAAAGGAAAGTAATGGTAAGTAAAAGCAAATGAAAAGAAAAATGGAGCAAAACTTAGATATTGAGTAGCAGCCTGGGGGTTATAATAATAATAATGATATTATTATTATTATTATTATTATTATTATCATTACTATTATTATTATTAGTATTATTATATCAAAGACAGAATTTATGAAGCTATATCAGTGTGAGTTAAGAGGATCAATAAAGTTGTACAACGCCCTTTCCCACCCCCAATAAACTTTTAAAAATAATTATAGCTCTGTCAAATTACATTAGAGACCATTGATAAATGGAGCAAGTAAATTGCCTATTGTATCAACGAGTGACGCGACAAATTCACGTCATTTAGAAGGGAATTGTGAAATGTCCATCAGCATTTGACAAATGTGATGTTGCGTTGTCATACGCACCCAGAAATTGATGGTCTTTCATTCAAACATATTTTATGTTTTCTCCCTGTGCTATCACATCAATAGAATCAAAGTGAAGTTTCTGTACTTGCAGTCCTGTAACAACACTGAATCGGATTTTAATGATATATTTTCAAGTTCTTAATTGTATTAAAAAAGTACTTTATATAGTTATTTAAATAAGAAAAAAAATCTTAAAGAATTAATTACTTTGTGTTATCTACGAATTTTGAAGTAGTTGTCTAACATCATATATAACTGATTAATAAAGATAAAAACATTTCCACACACATACACACACACACACACACACACACACACACACATATATATATATATATAATATTATATATATATATATATATATATATATATATATATATATATATATATATATATGCCTAGAAAAAAAGTGAGGAGATTAAGCAAGAATTATCTACCTCTGTAATAGTATATATAATCTTTACTTATTTTGAAGTATTATACATTTCTAAAAGCATGAAAACAAAATCATCTTATGAACAGTTCGGGTATAGATACCCTAATGTTGAGATAAAGTATCGGCTCTGGAAAGAACATTCATCTGATAGGGAAGATCCTTTCCTTTGGATCAGACATTGATATATCGAGTTGAACTGAGCTTTTGTGCTGCTGATAAACTGGGAGTTCTTTCCCTTTGTTACTGTTACGAACTGTTGCTGTTATGTTTCACACTGCTATTTCAAACCTCGTTTGACAGATTAGTAAAAAGTTTCGATGATCATTAGCTTAAATACAAATGTGATCTACAGAATGATATGAAATAAATCCTGCAGGTTGATGGATGTTTTAAGAAAAACGCATACATCACATATTGGGACACAGAGCATATATCTTGGTAGCTAGATGGTATCTTGTGCGACTCACATTCGGCAGGTTTAACCTCAAATCATTTTCCTCATTGGATAAATACCCAATGGCTGAAAAAATACCCGATGGCCAAAGATAATAGCCAATTGATGAAGAAAATACCCAAGGGCTAAAGATAATACCCAATGTATGAAGAAAATACCCAAGGGCTAAAGATAATACCCGATGGATGAAGAAAATACCCAAGTGTTAAAGATAATACCCAATGGATGAAGAAAATACCCAATGGCTAAAGATAAAACCCAATGGATGAAGAAAATACCCAATGGCTAAATAAAATACTCAATTCCTACAGACAACACCCAATGGCTAAAAATAATACCCAATGGCTAAAGATGATACCCAATGGCTAAAGATGATACCCAGTGGCTAAAGAAAATACACAATGGCTAAACATAATACCCAATGGCTAAAGATAAATATAAAGATAAAGTCCATGTGAGTTTGAAAAGTGGTCTTCGAAAGGAGTATGGATAGAAGTGCGAAACATCAACAGTGCATTGTTTTGCTCATCCTGGTACGAACGTGTGTATGTTCAGTATGTACATACTGCCTCTGTTGTTTATATGTGACCTTTAAGCCATTAAGCTGCTTAACTCATATTATCCGATTGGAAACACTGAATCTCTAGAAAAATAGATAAAACTGCCGATAAAGAACTCATAAGCATCAGATGAATTTTTTTAGTATTTAAAATGTATGTATAATACTTTATAAACATCAAAATGAATGATCAGCGCTAGTAGGATATTTATTCTATTAGTTTTGGTAATAATAATAATAATAATAATAATAATAATAATAATAATAATAATAATAATAATAATAATAATAATAATTAATAACACCAATAATAATAATAATAATAATAATAATAATAATAATAATAATAATAATAATAATAATAATTTTTATTAAGAAAAAAAAAGTACGACAGCGAAAATATCCATTGAGATTAGGAAATATTTCGGAAGCCGGAAACTACAAGGCAACGTTCAAAAAGTTGGTCCTATTGTTTGGGAATGACGGGAATCAACTTCCATTGTTTGCTTCCCACTCATGGAATTTAAGTTAATTTGCTATTGTGATGGTAGCTGCTAAGACTACCAGTGTTTGCCTGCTCCTGTTCATTTCTGTTTTCTGCATGCATTACTTACGATATTCTATGAAATGGCAATTGCTGATGTTATAAGTGCTGTTAGGGAAAATAATATTGGATTGGATAATTGTATAGGATTCTAAAAGTAGATATTATATGTGAGGGCTGATATAATTATGTATTACTTTCGAATCTTCTCTTTTCATTCAAAAATAGTTTTGTAACACCAGTCTGGATGCCTCTTCCCACATTTACTAAGAAATATTATTATCAACCGAATTAAATTCTACAATAACTGTTTTATTCCCTCCGTTATAAATAAAAAAATAAAACGTTTGGTCTAATTCTTCTTACATATTGCACTAAACATTTTTTTACTCAAGTCAATAGTAATAAGTTTTAAGTAATAGACATTATTTATTTATAATCTATAATTATAATATTCCTTCTTTCTAACGTATTTTGAAATTTCCTTGTTTCTAGTGTCTATGCATTCATATATGCTAAAATAGAGCTTCAAGTATTTTACCCACAAACATAGATTTCCTAATGTTCATATTTGGAAAATTCCGTCGTCGCACTATTGCAAAATTACAATTAATGCGAATGGTTATAGGTTTTCTAATTAAATGTGATTTAAAAAAAAATAATATTTTTAAAAATTCATTATTTTTCTGAGGTATGATCATATGATATTTTTAATTACCTAAAATGTTTTCTTTATTCCATTAGTTAGTAGTCTTTGTTATTTTGATATTCATGGTAGAAAAAACTAAAATGCTAAAAGAAAAAAAAAAATTTCCTTCAAGGATATGAAATGGAATAACTTTCCATATCAGTCTAACAGCTTCAGTTTTTTATAAAAAAAAAACATAATTTATCTTCCTTCCATTATCAAAGCGTCTCATCACAGAAGAGCAGAAACTATTATTCATTCTTCTTTGTACACATGAGGAAACGAGACTTTCTAAATGTCAAAGTTCCCAACGTGAAATAATAACAATTAACATTGTCTATATATATATATATATATATATATATATATATATATATATATATATATATATATATAATATATATATATATATATATATATATATATATATATATATATATATATATATATATATATATATATATATATATATATATATATATATATATATATATTCAAGTCAGACATCCAGAAAGCATTTGCTATTGTTTACACGAGGTTAGAATTTTTTTCAATTATTGTTTTCCCCATCCGTTCTTATCCCATCAGTAATTTAAACAAATTATCAGCATGAAAAAAAAAAAGTTACTAAATGCAAAATGAAGTATTATTGATTGATGTACAAATACCATTTATGCAATGAAATAGTATTTGACATTCGTAAAATAAAAGACAATTCCGCAGTCCTGGTAAATTACGTTTACTTAATCCACTGTAGCTCAGAAAATGCTATTTACTGAAAGTTATATTGGGAGGTGAATTATTCATAGTTGGAGAACCGTTTTGCGTTGGTTATAATAAAGGAAATTTAGATATTCATAGCTTTGACTTAGAAGGGCTATAATTCCTGTAATATAAGAAGATTAAGTATCTATCTTTCCTCTTATCTATAGCGACAATCTATTGTTGTAACTTTTTCAATAAATTAAGCTTCAGTCCACTTCCTGCTTTACCTGTTTTCTTATGTGGTTGTTATCTTATATTAGTTGTTATCTAAGGAAGAAAAAAATTATATAAGATAATTTCCTGTGACATCCAGACGACTGATGCATTTTTTGCAAACTGAAAAATTCACCCTTTTTTTCAGATAGATGTTATGAAAATAACTTTCTCTCTCTCTCTCTCTCTCTCTCTCTCTCTCTCTCTCTCTCTCTCTCTCTCTCTCTCTCTCTGGCTAAGAGGGGTTATGTGAATATCAAATAGTAAATAATTGATTGCAATGGTTTGAAGTTATTCAATCATTCCTGAAATTCATCACAAGTATGTTACTGGATTACGTTGTAATTTGTCGAGGAATTTATTGCAATGTTTATTGAAAGTTGTTTTAGTAATAATTGTGGATTATCCCCAATAATTCTGATATCATGAGAATTTCATGCGCTATTTTTATATTTATACAATTTCAAGCCCTTCAAGGGTTTCAACGAGCTACTCGTGAAACAACATCTCGTCAAAGGGCAGGAGATGTATGGCAAAAGAAGAAACCATCAACCATATCACCAGTGAATGTTCAACAATTGCTCATAATCAATATAGGATACGACATGGCACATTGACTTAAGGAGTCTCTGTAGAAAATATGAAATACAATGCAGCAACAAATGATACGAGCATCATCCTGAAGCTGTGGTAGAAAATTATCAGGTTAAACTACTCTGGGACTACAGTATAAGCACGGACAGGGTGATACAAGCACATCGACCAGAGGTCACTACGGTCGACAAGACAACGAAAAAAGTATCACCCATAGTAATCGTTGTATCATGGGACTCAAGAGTGGAAGATAACGGGAGAACAAATATAAAAAAATACCAGGACCTGCCAATTGAATTAAGAAGGCTATCGATTATTCAGGTAGAAGTGATATCAATATTCATAGGAGCACTAGGGACCATACTTAAGTCATTGGAAATGAATCTTGAGACGGTAGGAACCGATATAGTCCTAGGACATGTGCAGAAGAGCGTACTACTCGAAACAGCACATATAGTGAGTAAAGTGATGGATCCCTAAGAAAGCTAGGTGTAACTCGAAACCCCACACTATAAACCACTAGTCTCTGTAGACTGTAAATAACAAAAATAATAATAGTAATAATAATTAACATTATAACAAAAATACTATAAATATCATTACAGTATTAATAATAATAATAATAATAATAATAATAATAATAATAATAATAATAATAATAATAATAAAAGTAAATTTCAAGCAGAAAAATTTAATGCAGAACTATGAAGAAAAAAAAATTCAATTTTTAGAAAAAAAAAATGTCCTAATAGGTCTGGAAGTTTGCTGTAAGTTGTACCAACCGTGTTTCACACAATTGTACATAATTCCTTTTGTATATATCATGGTTGTATCTTCGCTCTTCCCTCGCACTAAAACGAAAATGAAAATTCAAGTCTGGGTTTTCCTCTGTGATTTTGTCTGTCTTGTGAACTTGTCATGTCCTGTTGCTTGAGGTTTTGTATATAAGGAGAGTGTTCCACAACAATATAACTCAGTCGTTTCCAATCTGCCTTTGATTTCACAACTCCTCTCTCGGCCCGTCACAATATAACCGACCAACCACATCTTGGCCTACTTTTTTTCTAAATTACAATACTTGTTTGTGATAAAGAAAAGATAGTCAATAAACTTCAACTATTTCATCCTTTTACCAGATATGAATATCCAAGACTTCGAACAAAACACGTTTGAAGTTTCACAGCAAATGTTTCAAGAATTATAGTTTCCCCTTTCGGATACGATACACCAATTCACACTGCGTGTTTAGTAAATAATTGAACTTTAATAAAACTATGGCACTTGGTACATACAGTTAAACGTATGTTCATCAATTCTAACTACACGACTTCTAATACAATCTTAATTCTGCGTTGCCATTAGGAGTTCAACTACAATTGAAATATTTTCAATTAGCATTTCGTCCTTTAAAAATGCTGCACGGACATTCACTGCGCCAAAAAAAAACAGGAATCCGTACCTCTGCATTTCGATCTAAGATCTTAAATTGGCGACGCTGGTGAGTATTCTCGAGGTTTTAATCCAGAAAGCATTCCGGGAAACTATTGCTGGCTTAAACCACTGCAATACTCATGTGCATCCCATTTAGATTAGAAATGCAGGATTATATGCTTTGGTTCTTTTAATTTCGTGCAGCTGCATTAGCTCCAATATTTGTCCTAAAGGTTATCACTGTTATTATCATTATATATATATATATATATATATATATATATATATATATATATATATATATATATATATATATATATATATATACATATTTTATATATATGTGATTTATCGCCTAGGTTACTTCTAGAAAACGATTTGATATTAACTGGTATGTTTAGTGGTGAATGTTTAATAGAATATTCATCATATACAGTTTTATCTTCCTTTCTTAGCGTTTCTCGTTTTTTCCCTTTCTATTAGTGCTGCAATTGTTAAAAATACTTCAGTTATTTCCTCTATCTTCCTGTTTTATATTTTCAACTCAATTAATATTTTTCTAACTTCAAATATGTTTTATATTATCGGGCTATAATTTTTTTTTAATTCATATGTAATATACTTAAAGCAATAAATTATTCTGATGTATTTTCTAATATATTTTAATGTATATTCATGAATTTAAAGAGACTATTTTTCTTTTTTGAAAAATATCTAAGATGTAAGAAATATTAAGCAAAGGGTAGCTCAAAATATTTCTATTTTTTCCTTCTCATGCAAACTGTAAATGCATACACCAACAAATCCTAAATCATGCTTTTACTTGGCGTTAATATCCGTTTCATGCAATTCTAGTTTCCACAGAGAGAGAGAGAGAGAGAGAGAGAGAGAGAGAGAGAGAGAGAGAGAGAGAGAGAGAGAGAGAGAGAGAGAGAGAGGACTGTATTGTGGCAATTAGAAATATTTTTTTAGTTACCCACTTTCAGTGTTCAATGACACATTTCTATTAACACCATTTAATAATTTCCATTTTCGTAGGTGGTAATTTTACCAAAACCTTTTAGAGCTGAGACTATTACTGTCTGGAATAATAAATACATATTTTCTTTTTCTTCGACAAACATCGGGAAAAAACGTTCTGTGCTAGTATATCCACTGTTATGTCTAGGTTTATTACATATGGAGAGAGAGAGAGAGAGAGAGAGAGAGAGAGAGAGAGAGGAGAGAGAGAGAGAGAGAGAGAGAGAGAGAGAGAGATGATAGATCATTATCTCTTCACCCTTCTTTCTGAAGCTTTAGAGACAAATATATTCTTTTTTTGGAAGTTTTAAAACAATTTTTCAGCTCCTAATTTCTTTTTTTTTTATTTTTAAGAATTCACCTTTAATTATTCATGTATCCTCTGAAAGATATTTGTTGTTTTCATTACATTTGTTATTATTAACATTGCTTTTGAATTGAATGTTCTTGTATTTTTAGATAAATTTTTAGTTTCCGTCAGAAATCTCGCTTTCAATCACACAAAGAATCCAAAGCCTTCATAGTCAGCTTTCCCATCCAATTTGCAAATGCAGGTGTTAAGTCTAGCTCAAGATTTCAATCGTCTTTTCGGAAGCAAATGCAGAGAAGACGTGTCTGAGTAATACCTTGTGCTAGTGTAGAAGTATTGGCAAAGCTTTTACTTACATTTAAAAGGTATCTTTAGAATTACATGTTTTGCTTTAATAATAAGATTTAAGTATAACTCGCAAATACTGGCTGTCTACATTCGGTTTCTTTTCATTACTCATATGTACTTGTCAATATGATAATTTCTTTGAATCCCTTCTAAAAACTTGTTAATATACTGATGCTTATGTGTGTATATATATATATATATATATATATATATATATATATATATATATATATATATATATATATATATATATATATATATATATATATATATATATATATATATATATATATATATATATATATATATATAATGGATATTGACTCAGATGTTGAAAAGGATCTCGGGAAAAGAAGGTCCAATGATATTGAAGTAAAAAAGACTAATAGTGAATAACTCAAACAAAATACCAATTCTTCATTACATATATAACATTATTTAAATTTGATAATAAATATTATTGAATTCGGTGCTAGAAAACCTATTAAAAAACTATTATAGTTCAAATATAAATACTGTACAACGTCCATAAACAATAAGGATTCCAATCAAAATCAAATAAAATAGAGAGTTATTGGGTGTTTTGACTGGCCAGACAGTAGTACATTGGATCCTACTCTCTGGTTACGGTTCATTTTCTCTTTGCCTAACACATACACCAAATAGTCTGGCCTATTCCTTACACATCCTCTTCTGTCCTCATACACCTGACAACACAGATTACCAAACAATTCTTCTTACTGCACTTTAATTGTTCAGTGGCCACTTTTCTCTTTGTAAGGGTAGAAGAGACTCTTTAGCTATGGTAAGCAGCTCTTCTAGGAGAAGGACACTCCAAAATCAAACCATTGTTCTCTAATCTTGGATAGTGTCATAGCCTCTGTACCATGGTCTTCCACTGTCTTAGGTCAGAGTTCTCTTGCTTGAGGGTACACTCGGGCACACTATTCTATCTTATTTCTCTTCCTCGTATTTTGTTAAAGTGTTTATAGTTTATATAGGAGATATTTATTTTAATCTCGTTGCTCTACTTAAATATTTTATTTTTCTTTGTTTCCTTTCCTCACTGAGCTATTTTCCCTGTTGGAGCCCCTGGGTTTATAGCATCCAGCTTTTCCAATTAGGGTTGTAGCTTAGCAAGTAATAATAATAATAATAATAATCTAGTTAAACAGTCCATACAGACTCTGTTCCCGGTCCAATCCAACATGGTTATCACGCCCCGCCCCCCCCACCAAAAAAAAAAAGATTACTTGGTCTCTGCAAAGCCCTTCAGAAGAAGATTTAGAGAGAGAGAAAGAGAGGAAGGAAAACCTCCTGTTTCCCGGGAAACCTCGAAGGTAGGCTTCTCGACTCTAAGCAAAGCCCAGAGGAGAGCCCCCACTTCGAGAAGACCCAGCAAGAGGTCCTCTTGGCCGACGGAAAGGTGGTCCCCGGGCCCCTCCGAGTCGATCCCCGAAGAGGGACATTATGCCACATCCGTGGCGCCTTTGCGACCATGGCTCCGCCAGGAGACCCTCCAGGAGGGAGTCCCAGCCGAGCCACGGACCCCGGGCAACTCCAGGGAAACCCTGGAGAGGTGACCTGTCTGCCAATGAAGAAGAAAGATAGGAGGAGAGAAGAGATTCAAAAGTAACACCTACCGGGCAGCTGAGACCACGAAGACCAAACGGAATCTGCAGGCTTTACTAGAATTTTTTTTTTTGAAGGAAACCGATAGGAAATGATTATGTAAATTTCAGGAAAATATAGCACTAATTTTATTTGTATTAATGATTTTTGGAAACAAATATTACTTTTGGTTTTAATTATAACAGTATTTTCACAATATGTTCAAAAATATAGTATTATAAAAGTACTAAAATAATTTTATAACGAGGGCTTAACTTGTGAAATTTGCTACGTTCGGGCACAGATTGAAGTCTTCCATCAGTTCCTTTCAAGTTCCGGAGAATCTGAGAATATGATCTTCGCGCTGATTGGAGATCTCTTTTGGATCTAAACTGAATGGTTCCTGTTTTTGCAGCGACATATAATCGGTTTTTCTGCTTAGATTCGAAGATTAATTTATAGTATTTTGGCCATATGACCAGATACAGGGGCCAGGGAAGCCATTCGGCACTGGGTGCAGAAGGAAAAAATCAAACACCAAAACAGATAAGAAGAGGATGATGATCCTGAAGACTTCCTTCCAAATAAACACCCGGATCTTGGTGACACGTTACCGAGCTTTTCCTCAAAGACCAAAACTAGATTGAAAAGGGAAATATTCCCGTAAAAAAGTAGACGTAAAGAATGGTCGGAAATAAACGCTCAAGATCCCACGCCCCTTCCCGAATGAAACCAAAACTCTTTCATCTTTTTCCTCTTCAGCTTCACTCCTTTTTGTATTGGATCGTTGTTTCTGATCAGACTTTTTCTCAAATTCTCTCAGAGGGAAACTCGCTCCTTGATAACTCTTATATTTCAAAATGAATCATAAAATGTTCCCTTTCAAAGATTTTTCATGTTTTCATTAATCAATATCTATGATTCACTCCATGTGATGGAAATATGTTGATTTTTTTTCCTGATGTTTCTTCTTCTGCTGCCAAATCCTAAAATCGATTCATCTGTTACATTTGGTCCAAATGGCCTGAAATTTAGCACAAAGATCTAGTGGTCAAATACCCAGGTGTGTTTTATTTTTTTCATATATATATAAATACCTTTAAAATCATTCTATTGATTTTTTTTTTCCAATCTGCCTTTGATTTCACAACTCCTCTCTCGGCCCGTCACATTGGTGACCCCGGAAGTCGACTCGCTTCCACCGCCTTCCACCCCCACCCCCCTCGCCCCTCCATCGTTGGTACTATGACGGACTCTACGGCAGTTGCCGCTACGGCAGTTGCCGCTACGGCAGTTGCCGCTACGGCAGTTGGCGCTACGGCCTCTCCATTCAAACTTTCATCGTTTGCCAGCGGAGAGGCGTTTGCTTGGTTTCAGCGCGCAGAAGTCCAGTTTCGTATCAGGGGCGTGACTCGCTCAACCACCAAAGCGGATTATGTTCTCGCGGCGATACCCGAGGACACCTTCCCAGAAATATCCGACTGGCTTTGTGAACAAGGAGACACCCCAATAGCGTATGACGACCTCAAATGATACCTTCTGCAACAGTACTCGCCGTCGCCAGCCGCCCGTATAGCAAAGCTTTTTCAGCTCTCGCAACAACCGTTGGGGGACCAAAGGGCTTCGCTTGCCCTCTGGGAAATGACCAGTATCGCTCGCCTTCAACCTGCCGCAGACGGCTCTCCTCGTGAGGTGAACCTACTCCGTGCCCTTTGGATACGCCGTTTACCTGAACCTGTGCGCGCTGCTATACCCGATGTTGATAGTTTACCCATAAAGGACTTGATGACCAAAGCCGACGCCCTTATGGACAACCACTTCAAGACCTCCATCAACGCCTCCACCCCTGACGACGAGGATGCCTATTCAACGTACACCGAAGCAGACATGAATGTTGTAGGACATACACGCCTACCCCGTGACGTGCCGAAGCGGCGACAAAGCCGCCCACCACCCACCAATCGCTCGCCACTTACTACCTCCCATCCACCGCAGTTTTGCTACTACCACTTCAGATTCGGGGCAACCGCGAAGAAATGTGCCAAAGATTGTCAGTGGCCAAAAAACGTGTAAGTAGGCCATCGCTTGTGGCGGTGGCCTCCCATGTTTCTAATCTTTTCTTTTTACAGGATGCAGGAACGGGCGTGCGATTTTTGGTAGACACGGGTGCTTGTCGTTCTCTTTTGCCAAGGAAACTCTTCAAGGCACAACGTAGTCTGTCTACATCTGCCGACGTCCGCTTGGTAGCTGCCAACAGATCTCGGATACCCACCTACGGTTACGAGAGCCTCACATTATCGTTCGGAAACGGTAAATTCAATTGGAAGTTTCTCGTTGCTGACGTCACAATGCCAATCCTCGGTGCGGATTTCCTCTCTCATTTCCACCTTCTGGTCGATGTCGCCCACCGACGATTGGTCAACGCGGACTCGTACTTATCGACACCTCTTCAACCCGCCCCCTCTAACCTCGCTCTCCACATCAGCGCACCCACGGATGCCTACGCCCACCTCCTCACGTCGTACCCGGAAGTTTTCCGTCCAGAACTTCGCCAAACGCCCACGGTTCCTGCTAAGCACGGTATTTATCACCATATCAAGACGACGGGACCCCCAGTCTTTGCAAAATTCAGACGTCTGGCACCGGAACGATTGGCAGCCGCCAAACAGACGTTCGCCGAAATGGAGAAAATGGGCCTTTGCCAAAAGGCCTCCAGCCCATGGTCGTCACCCTTACACATCGTTCTGAAGAAAGACGGCTCCCTCCGTCCGTGCGGGGATTACAGGCGCCTGAACATGCAAACAGAACCGGATCACTACCCCCTCCCAAACATTGCCGATGTAACCTCCTACCTGCACAAAGCAAAGGTTTTCTCTACACTCGACCTCCTGAAGGGGTATTATCAGGTGCCTATGAACCCAGAAGACATCCCCAAGACCACCATCACCACTCCGTTTGGTACATACACCTTCAATTACTCCTGTTTTGGCCTTCGTAATGCTGGGGCAACGTTTCAACGTCTCATGGATGGCATCTTAGGGGACCTCCCTTTCTGTGTATATTATGTTGACGACATACTTGTGTTCTCCTCCTCAAAAGAGGAACACCTCCGTCACCTGCGCATCGTGCTCGACCGCCTGCAACAAAACGGCCTTGTAGTCCGGTACGACAAGTGTACCTTTGGCGCCAACGAAGTGTCGTTCTTAGGGCACCGTATCACTCCTGAAGGAGTCCATCCCCTCCCTGAGAAGGTAGCAGCCGTTCAGAATTTCCCCACGCCCTCGACCGTCAAAGCTCTGCAGGAATTCTTGGGCATGATCAACTATTATCACCGCTTTCTGCCAGCTATTGCCGCCATTCTTGCTCCCCTCTACGCCTCCCTCAAGGGCAAGCCAAAGGACCTGAAATGGGGTCCCCTTCAAGAAGCGGCCTTCTGCAATGCAAAGAAGGCCCTATCAACTGCTGCGGCTCTCACTTTTCCTATCCCACACGCCCCTCTCCTTCTCTCCACCGATGCCAGCGACGTCGCTATTGGTGCAGTACTCGAGCAGGTGGTCAAAGGCTCGCCCCGCCCATTGGCCTTCTTCAGCAGAAAACTGTCCAAGGCAGAATCGGGTTATTCTACCTTCGATCGAGAATTGCTGGCGGTGCACCTGGCCGTCCGTCACTTTCGCCATTTCTTAGAAGGTACGCCCTTCGTCATTCGCACAGACCACATGCCTCTGGTGCACGCCTTCACTCGACAGTCTGACGCCTGGTCCGCCCGTCAACGCCGACATCTCTCCGCCGTGGCTGAATACAATTGCACCCTCCAATACGTCCCTGGGAAAATGAATCCCGTTGCCGATGCCCTGTCAAGAAACACGTTGGCTACCGTTCAACTGGGATTGGATTACAACGCCCTGGCTGAAGCCCAACGACAGGATCCAGAGTATCAAGCTTGTAGGACATCCTGCATGTCCCTTCGTTGGGAGGATTTTCCCCTCGAAAACTCCAACACCACCCTCCTCTGTGACGTCAGTACTGGTAGACCGCGACCTTGGATTCCTGCTCCCATGCGCCGACAGGTGTTTGATTTCATCCACGGCCTTTCACATCCCTCGTGCCGTTCTACTGCACAGCTGCTGAAGGCAAAGTTCATTTGGCACGGCATTTCTAAGGATGCTAAGGATTGGGTCCGTGCGTGTTCTTCTTGCCAAACTTCCAAAGAACATCGACACACGGATTCAGGAGTGGGCACCTTTCCTCAACCTCAGCGTCGTTTCGCACACATTCACATCGACGTTGTAGGCCCCCTATCCACATCACAAGGACATCGTTACCTGTTTACCATCATCGACCGCTCCACTCGTTGGCCTGAAGCCATTCCCATGGAAACTGCAACGTCCGCCTCATGTACATCTGCCTTACTCTCTGGATGGATTTCAAGATTCGGTATCCCTGAGCGTATTACTTCTGACAGGGGAACCACTTTCACCTCTCAATTATGGACGTCATTAGCGAATCTCCTGGGCATCACCCTACATCACACAACGGCCTACAACCCCGCTGCCAATGGAATGGTTGAACGTTTTCATCGCACCCTCAAAGCAGCTTTGATGTCCCGCTGCAAGGATTGCAACTGGTTTACTCAGCTTCCCTGGGTCCTCCTTGGACTAAGGACCACTCCTAAAGACGCCCTCGACGTCTCGGCAGCCGAAATGGTGTATGGCGACCCGTTGGTCGTCCCTGCCAAGTTTTTTCCTTCTACAACCTCCTCCGACGATCTCCAGCGCATACGTCACGTCGTGGGAAAATTTACTCCGTGCCGCCAGACTTACAAGCCCCCAGCGAAGCATCACATACCAACGGACTTGCACTCTGCAACGCACGTCTTCCTGCGCAACGACACCAGCAAGCCACCGTTAACGCCCCCTTACACGGGACCTTACCTTGTGATCCGACGCAGTCCGAAAGCATTCCTCCTAAACATTTGGGGCAAAGAAGACTGGGTCTCCATTGATCGTCTAAAACCTGCTTATCTTCTGCCAGATGACCCGCCTACAGTTCGCCTCTCTAGATCAGGGCGCCCTATTTAACATGTACAGTATGTCATTTTTAGGGGGGGAGCCATGTACCAACCGTGTTTCACACAATTGTACATAATTCCTTTTGTATATATTATGGTTGTATCTTCGTTCTTCCCTCGCACTAAAACGAACATGAAAATTCAAGTCTGGTTTTTCCTCTGTGATTTTGTCTGTCTTGTGAACTTGTCATGTCCTGTTGCCTTGAGGTTTTGTATATAAGGAGAGTGTTCCACAACAATATAACTCAGTCGTTTCCAATCTGCCTTTGATTTCACCACTCCTCTCTCGGCCCGTCAGAATGTTGCTGACTTTTCAAATCACGGAAGAAGAAAACTTTTGACATAAGAATTGAAAGAAAAAGCTAAGGATGAATTTATGGTAATCAAAATGATCCCATTTTCTTATAAGGTTTATTTGGTTTGAGCTCATGCATTTATCCTTCATCATAGAGAGAGAGAGAGAGAGAGAGAGAGAGAGAGAGAGAGAGAGAGAGAGAATATTTGGAGTCCAACGGTAATTAAAGCAATTATTGCAGAGAGAGAGAGAGAGAGAGAGAGAGAGAGAGAGAGAGAGAGAGAGAGAGAGAGAGAGAGAGAGAGAGAGAGGGGGGGAGAGAGAGTTCCTGTTAGTTTTATAGTTAGCGTATATGTTTACAATCATTTTCGTAACTATCACTAGGATTAAAATCAAAATAGATTCCAATTTGCTTCACATTATATATATAAAGGAAAGATTCCAAGAAGAATTTTGGTCCCCCGTTATCCGATGAGGAATGCGAAACCTGGAACAACCAATCCCGATGTAATAGGTAATGAATGTTAATGAGGTTCGAGAGACACAGAATGATCACATATGCCAATATGCTGGCAGCAAGAGAGACCACAGAAAACTCAACTGGTTTGCATTAATTCATCAAAGTAATGTTTTAGAGATTATATAAATGCATAGGGAAATATCCTAAAATAAACAATTCTGAATTATGGTAAAGTCACTTATATTTAACTATGTGTGTAACTTGAGTTTGTCACGCCAGGGATATACAGTAACTCATATAATGAACATTTAAATACAGAATGTTAAACATAATTAATCAATGAGATGGAAATGGCTGCGAAAACTAAGTTGCAGTTAATTTTGAAATGCCTCTTCTATACAATTGACTTCTGTTTTGGTTTTCTTAGTTGGCATATTGATAAGTGTTATCTACACGTATTTCACAATATACATTGCTCAAATATATAATCTACTTTATTTTGCCTTCGAGAGTATTGGATCAGAAGATATAAAAGCTGAAAAAATCCTATTTCGTCATACTCTTAGTATATCTGGAATTTATCAAACACCATTTTTCAATATAAGAGACTCACCACTTATCATGTGGTTTAATTTAATTTGATGCCCATTATCATTTTATCGGCATTCCAAAACTGTTGATTATCGTTTTTCTGTGCCATTCCTAAACGCTCCTGGAGCCTTCCTTGTCCCACAAGAAGCCCATAGAAGCTTCATTGACTTTCTATCGTCCCCAGTTACCCAGGATGAGTCCCAGTGGTGTCCTAAAGGAAATTAGTGCCATAAAAGAGGAGACACTTAGAAAAAAAATCCTCTTCTTATCTCATCTTTTCATCCTCTGGTAAATAGAAAAAATGGGTATCTTAGTTGTATTCTTATATTTTTATTCTTTACCTAAGTTTTTAGAATTACATCCATATCTATTAATTAAGTTTAGAGAGCATCCGTATCCTCTTTTTGAGTAACGTAATAAAGAAGACTATCACGCACTAAGAATAACCACCTTCAAACTCGGCACATTTAATGTGGTAATTTGGACGTCATCCGTCTTCATTAGGAGGACGCATTAATTTATAATAACAGTCATCTTTTGGAAAAGTCTTTCGTAAGGAATATCATGAATGGAATTATGCCATGATTAGATTTAACTTATGCATTTCTGAGTGAATATAATTTTCTCATAATTTTGGAGGTGGCGTGCACATTTACCTAAACACACGAACGAACACAACTCTCTCACACACACGCAAACACACACAAATACACATACACACACACACACACACACACACACATATATATATATATATATATAATATATATATATATACACAAGTGTATGTATGCATGTATGTATGTATATAGACATATGTGTGTGCACGTGGGTATGAATAAGTATGAACATATTCCTTGTGAGATCGTATATATATATATATATATATATATATATATATATATATATATATATATATATATATATATATTATATATATATATATATATATATATATGATTGTGCGTCTGTGTGCGTGTATACATACAGTAAATATACACATATATACACACATGTATGTATGTGTGTATATATATACATATATGCATAGAGAGAGAGAGAGAGAGAGAGAGGAGAGAGAGAGAGAGAGAGTGAGAGAGAGAGAGGAGAGAGAGAGAGAGTTCCGCTTGTAAACTATTCTACATTTCCTTATCTCGATAATCTGGTGTTTTTGTTTTTATATATCATTAATGACCTCAAACATTCTTAGTTGTTTACTATCCTCTTAGCTATGCCGTATTCATTCCAATGCTTATACACCAACTATTAATCTTTAACAGTGAAAAGTAAATAAAACATCCCTCGCTTGTTCCTTCAGCAGAAATTTAATCCAAGGTCTGTTAAAAGGGAAAGACTAATTTTTCTTTTATTTTTTCCTGTGATTCTCTATGAGATCTCGATGAGCAACAGTTGGCCAATTTGAAGAAGAAAAAAAAGAATCTTGTGAAAGAAAAGACAGGCATATTGTATCTCTCCTCTACATTCAAGAAAAGTTTTTGATTTGTGGAATTCATCCAAAGAAGTATTTTCAATACCTGTCGTGTCTTCCTCCAATTTTTTTTAACTAAAATAGTTATAGATTAAAGAAAAAAAAATATAAGCTACGGTGTTCCAAACTAATTTTATTTATTTGTGGTTAGCAGAATAAAAAATATGCAAAAGACTTTCGTAAACTTTTAATATTGTTTATCAATAGGCTCAAAATTTGATCGTGTTTTAAATAACATCATATGACAAAATTAGTTATGGGAAACTATCATAAAGTAATTGATTATGGTAATGTTTCGAAAGACGTGAAAAAAAATTGTTTGTGACTTCAACCATATCAAAATAAGGGAAAATGAAATAAATTTGAATAGGCGATGAAGAGAAATAAGCCAAAAAAACATATGGAATGACAGTATAATAGGGATTGGAAGAAAATGGCTGGTTATACCCGGCACAGAAAGTCATATAACGTAAATAAAGACCTTTAATTAAATGAAACCCACAAAACCTAATATATTTAACAAAACACCCCTAATCTGACAAACTTGTCTATAACTAATATTTAATAATGATAAGAAATATATCATTCACCCTTCAAACTGGTAATAAAACCCCCTATTTACTTTTTGGATACCTTCGGATTGCTTTTATGACCCGGTGAAACATATTCCTTGCCTCATAACCTCCTGTTAAAAGAAAACCCTGGCTCTACCATACAAATAGCTGGTTAATACCCCCTCCAAGGAAGTTGGAAGGAGATTATTTATGCTTTACTCTCTGTTTGTGTGTTTGAGTGTTTGTTTGTGTGAGTGTTTGTTTTTGAACAGCTTCTTGACGACAATTTTCATCGTAGAGTGATGAATTGTGCAGGGATTAACAGTTATGTAAAAAAACTGGAAATAATTAAATTTTAGAAAGTCAAGGTCACTGTCAAGAAAAAATTTTCCAATTCACGTAAGCAGCTCTACGTTTGGACATCATTGTCACATGAGCTTCAAACTTTGTTCATATATGAGTGCATGGAAATCTGCGCTAATTAATACATGTTAAGGTCAAAGGTCAAAGGTCAAGGTCGAGCGAAAGGTCTAGAAATAAGCTGTTGCGGCGGGGGTCTGAGCTCTACTGAGTGCCCCTCTAGTTCGTCTATTCGTTCGTTGTCTTTCGGAAATCAACGAAATTAACGCTTTGTTTCTCTTTAAACTTTCCAGGAGAGGACATCACAATATTCTTATATCAAGATTTAAATGGTAATATTTTGATTGTGCTTTAATTTTAAAGCTATTTTCTCTTCAAGTGAACTTTATCGTTGTGGAGAATAAAGATTATATAACAGAACTTGGTGTTGTTACTGTTCTTGATATATTTTGTTTTGATTAAATTTTACTTTTCTTGTAGTGTTTTTATTTCCATGTTGCCTTTCCTCGCTGGGCTATTTTTCCCTTTTTGAACCCTTGGGTTCACTTGCTTCTCCAATTAGGGCTTTAGCTTAGATTGTAATAACAATAATATTGATATGTAAGGCGTTTTCCATATTTATCTCAGTAGAAAGTCTGGGTTCTTTTTCCCCACTAAGGTTTCCTCTGCTTCCCATAAAAGAACACCGAGAGGTTCAGGAAGGTCGCATCCTTACTCCCTGGGATGATTTTTTTTTTGAGAGAGAAAATTGAGGATGAAGAAAAATGTCCACATTTTAAAGGCGAAATGCAGTAGTATAAGATAGGAAGAAATTACCAAAAAGGGGACATGTCAAATCACAAAATAATGGAATTGTGAAGAAGAGTCTTTTCCCTTAGTGATGAGTATAAATAAAATAAATATTTTTCTTGGATGGGCAGCATCAGGTTTAAAAAGATTAAACAGTATTCATCGTTTTTTTCCTTCTGTTACCATAGAAATATAGGGATATTTATAAAAAAAAAAAAAATAATAATCTCTGGAGTTGGGTAACTATCCATCTCTCTCTCTCTCTCTCTCTCTCTCTCTCTCTCTCTCTCTCTCTCTCCTCTCTCTCTCTCTCTCTCTCTCTCTCTCTCTCTCTCTCTCTCTTAGATAACACAAGCAAAATCTAGACTGAAAAGTGCCACGTTAATTACTTAAGTGTTTGAACTATTAACAAACCTCCAGAAATAGCATGGCTAAGATCTCTAGATTAAAAAACAATTCAACTTACTTGAAATGGACAAGTACTTGTATATAACCTATAAAAGAAAGAAAAGAAGTATGCTTTCTTCACATGAAAATACTAAAAATAGATAAATGAATAAAAAAAAAGTGAAACACTGACATACATTAAAGAATATGTGATCTATAAAAGGCAACAGCGAACAATATCTTCTCTTGATAACAAATAAAATTTCGGAATGGCTTCAGTTCTCCTTTTGCCACCTGAATGATAAAGTTCTCCTTCAGCCGCACCTGCGTCATTTCAACTTCTCGAAACATTTGAATTTGATATTCCAGAAGCCTGTTCCCAAGTGAGCAGTTGGATATGCCTCTCTTCTATTTCCAGGGTATGCAAAGGGAAGGAACGTTCAGAAAAGTATATTATGGATTTATATGAAGGAAATAATACCAGTCTCCTGACGAAAATGCAGAAAAGCTACACATCTGCTTCGTTACGTCATGGATGATAAAGAAAACAATAACTCTATTTCAAAATGAAGTGAATTTCCCCTCATTAATTCCTTGAAATATGAGACGCCGTTTATTTCTAACAATTTTCAGTATTTTAACTAATTTTCATTTCATGCAAATTCTAAGAGATTAAAAAGCAGAAAATATTCTAGTCAAGATACTGGGAGTATTAATCTCATCTAGACTTTTGCTATAATATTTATTGACCCATGACCTATGCAAGTTGGGTACCAAACTTCTACAAACTAACCAACAGGAAATGCGCCATGCGCAATGTATGGAGATTAGTTGAGTGACGAGAACCTGTTGTTTACTTTCTATTTGGCCAGACTGTTCTAACAAAGATGATACCTAAAGTATATATATATATATATATATAATATATATATATACTATATATATATATATATAATATATATATATATATATATATATATATATACTATATGAGTGAATATAAAGATTGAATATAAGTACAACTAAGAAAATGTTCAATGAAAATACAGAGAAAAAACAAATAATGGTTATAGCCCAAACCTCTAGAGACTGTTAATGAACATGCGTAGGCTACCTAGGATAGGCAATAAGCGTTTCCAGGACACGAGACCGAAATTAAAAAGCAGAGTAATCATATGATGGAGAGCTTTTGATAAACAAAATGCTTTTAAGAATATTAAAATGCCTCTTTCTCTAAATATAAAAGTATTTAATCAGATTGGCCAACCAGTATCAACTTATGCATCAGAAAACTTGAAGCCTTAG
>NC_090739.1:107007864-107010364 GCF_036898095.1 Palaemon carinicauda | reverse complement strand
CATCCAGACGTCTGTAGAGTTTATGGACAAGAGCTTCGCCGTTTACAATTTTACAAAAGCAGGTTCTAGTATAACCAGAAATGAACCACGATTATGATCAGAAGCCAATTTAGTTATCGTAAGAGAGTACGTCTGATGTTTGAGAGCAGGTCGAGTTTCCATCACACATGATTATTAGTTAGTTTGAGAATTAAAAGTTAATATTCTTGTTATCGTTAGGGTAGTCTTTCTATGATTGTCATTTTTCTGGTATACATAGAGTAATATAAGTAAAATATCAAAGACGATGCAATAGATAAGAGGTAGTGACCATATCTAGAAATTAAGAAACTAAATAATAATGGATTGAGATGAAAGAATCAGGGTTTCACAGATAAATGGCGTATTACCACAGCAAGAACCACAGCCTCTAATAAATTCGGCTCAAAATAAGATATAAACACTTTTTCAAAATGACACGTACCATATCATTTGCTGTTAAATTAGATCTATAATGCAGCTGCTCATTATTATCCACCCGGCCCAGTTGGAAAAAAGAAATTTCAAGGATAATACGAGGTCAGAAAGTTGAATTATGATACTGTATTACATATACTAAATTGATAAATAGCAATATCTCTGTCTGTCTAAAAGCCTACCATTTACTGCACAAATACCTACAGTGAAACTGCATTACACAAGTAGTTTACAATACTGTTAAGTACTGTAAAATAGAATGATGATGCAGTACATAATGAAGTATTGTAAATATTATTTACGTTGTGTTTTGTACTGCACAATGCATTTAAAGTACAGTGAAAAGTATACTTAATATGTACTGTACATGCTAGAGTATATACACTTTTTTTTTTTTTTTTTTGTACTTATAATCTAGGCTACTCTGGTAGCCCTGATTCACTGACACCGGATGATTACATACAGTGATAATGATGAAGTTCCTCAGGTCCCTACAATGGTGATATAATGGATGGAAGTGTAAGCCTTCTTTAAGATTAATTTGCAGAGGCGGTAGGAGGGACAATACCCAATGAGTACTTTCATTCTTTGAAACAACTCATACTGCAATTAAATCAATGCTTTTATAGTATTTAATCTCTTGGTAAGCTTACTTTGTGATGTATGCAAAGTAATATCATATGTACTCCTGGTGTAAGTTTTGGCATGAGACTGCGAACGGCAATGGATAGGTCACAAGTCTCTTGATGTAAGGTCAGCATATGAAAAAAGAAGTGTTACATCCGTAGACTTGAGTAAAATATTGGCAATATTCATTGGCGGAGGTCTGAAATCTCTGATCATTATTATTATTATTAACCAAAGATGGCTTCATCTTTGCCTGCTTCAAACCAATATGACTGTTTGATGTTAAGCAGAAGACATGATTGGTAACACACGCTCTTTGAAGCTTTGGTTGTATCCTCTTGGGACCGTTACCAATGAAGTTCTTTTCACTTATAACTCAATAAACTGGTAGGAATTATTCAATTGCGTGTAACTGGATGGAGGGTTGTAGGTCATATTATGAATATAAAATACCTTTTGCGGTTTATAGCTTCATCATAATAGATGGTAAATTACATATGTTCATGATATTTTGATACGAACAAAAGGATGGTTTGCATTTACGTTAATGGCAACCTACATTCCTAATGATGTTTTATTGGATTAACTAACTTTTCAATATTTTAGGAAAATCGATATATCTAATATGTTAATCTCTCTCTCTCTCTCTCTCTCTCTCTCTCTCTCTCTCTCTCTCTCTCTCTCTCTCTCTCTCTCTCTCTCTCTCTCTCGATAGTAAATCTAAAGATTATATAATTTTCTCTTTGGCAGCTGATCTATTTGGTGACTTAATTACATAACAGTGGGCAAAATATCTATTTATCAGTAAAAACAATATTTGAGAATAAACTCCATTAAAAAAATCCTTCCTGATATATCAACAAGCAATTCTTAATATGATACTAAAAAGATAATATTCTACGCGCAGGGCACATAAAGAATTAGGAAAAAGGATCTCAAGATATACTCATCTCGACAGAAAAAACAAATCTTTCTGTGTGTGCATTATTTTTAAGTTGTCGATTCTACAACAAATTTAATTTCCTTTCTGCTTCGTTTTTCTTATGATGGGAGAAGGAAATTGGACAGGGGGGGGGGAGTAAAGAAAATGGGTGGGGGGATGATTGTGGTGTTACGTTCATACTTGAAGACATACGTAAGAACTCGCATGAACATATACATATATAAAAACACATATACACACATTTTATGTATATTCTTATATAAGTATTGTTATTAGTATACGCGAACCGTAAAAAATGACGACTAAACATCTACAAATATGCACACACAAGCACACGGATTCCCCTCTCACCAGGGTATTACTACTCCCCCTCCCTCCTACGAGAAGGATAGGGAGAGTTAAACGCAACACTATATATATATATATATATATATATATATATATATATATATATATATATATATATATATATAT
>NC_090739.1:107000364-107002864 GCF_036898095.1 Palaemon carinicauda | reverse complement strand
CCCTCTCTCTCTCTCTCTCTCTCTCTCTCTCTCTCTCTCTCTCTCTCTTCTCTCTCTCTCTCTCTCTCTCTCTCTCTCTCCTTCCTAAGAAGGAATAGAGGAAGACTCTAATAACTGCCGAATCCTATACTACCTACACCAAAATACCGATACCCAAACAGACGACTATTAAGAAAACAACCATTTGCCATGCTCTAATGAATAAATTTCACAGTTAGACGAGAGGTGAACAATTTTTACAATTTAGCAGTAAAGAAGTCAATATTTACTCAACATTAAGAAGTATTCAGCTTCTTAAAACAAAATAGAGTTGGTTTTGTGATGGAACTTTCGATTGTGCTCCAACTGGAAAACAACTTTACACAATACACGCTGTGATACAAGAAAACAAGTCTCTTATTGTATTACAACCCACAAAAAGGAGAATACCTATGATATAATATTCAGCTGGCTTAAAAGTCATGATTTACATCCAGATTCAGTATCAGTAGATTTTGAACAGTCAGCCATACATAGCGTGAGAAAATTTTTTCCAGATAGTGAAATCTACGGGTGTTTCTTTCACATTGCACAGTGCCTATTGCGAAGAACACAAGGATTGGGTTTGCAAAGTTGGTACGCAGATGCTGGAAATGCTATGATCATAAAACAAGTACAGGCACTTTCATTTGTGCCTCCAGATGACGCGTATGATTGTTTTAATACTCTCATAGAAACTCTACACGAAGAAACTGATAGTATTTTAGACAATTTTTTGCAATACTTTGAGATGACGTGGATGGGTATTATTCAGCGGGGAAAAAGGAGGAGACCAATGTTTGAAGTTTCCTTGCGGTCAGTATACGAAAGAACCTCAAATGATCTACCTCGAACAAACAACATGCTAGAGGGATGGCACAGTGCATTTAAGAGAAGGGTAACGATTATCCACCCAACAGAAGATAAACTGTTTCGAAAACTACGTTCGGAGCAAGTATCAACGGAGATGGCTCTAGAGCAAGTTTTCAAGGAAACTCTATTGGGAGGAACAAGAAATACGCTCAAGTAAACGACCGGTTCAAAAAAGTTGACAGTTATAGCAGTGAAAATGTACTCGAGTACTTGCAGGCAATAGCACACAATTTGTAATTTTATGTTTGTTCTTAAAATTAAATTTTTACTCAATTTTGTAACCATATTTATACAACATTTATAATTTTATGGTGCTTTAAGTAAATGTTAGAATTTTTATTTCTTTTTTTCAATACTTTCTTATTATATTCATATCACAATTCTCTATCCATGAATGATGTATACAAATGTGAATAGATTACTAATGAAAGAACCACTGATCTACACCTTTCGACATATTGTCCTTTCGACATTTTGTCTCTCGACATTTTGTCTGCATACCGTGTCTCAGTTGTTAAACCTAGTGACGTCACATTAATAACATCTATCCGAGCGAAAGCTGCGCGTGGGTGACCTTTAAAATTCTATTGTCCTTGCCCTCACCATGATCTCATTCACATATGGCACTCAAGTAATATCTCTTATGGTTTCATTTCTAATCCTGTCCTGCTATTTCACTCCCAAAATTCTTCTAAGGGCTTTGTTCTCAAATATACAAAATCTGTTGGATATTGTTACATTGTCGTACCACGACTCATGTCCATATAGTAACTCCGACCTCACTAAACTGATATATAACCTGATATTTAAATGTATTTTCAAAACCAAAATAAATGAAACCATCAATATCCTACCGTCGAGTGTATTTCCGTTCCACAGCAGGAAAGAGAAAAAGAGGCGTCAAATGATTGGCGATTCCCAACGATAAAGCAAACAGCCAATCAAGACAATATGGCGCTACGTCAAGAACTGCTTCAAAGATTTGAAAAAGAATCAGTAAATTTTGTTAATACACGTCACCTGCATGATGCCAGTTTTGCAGCATGTTCCGCTGCACCAGACAGATGACTTACTATTAAACAGGGTTTAAATTGTGGGATGATATCATTGATGATAAAGTGGGGCAATGCTGTTCTGAGATAATTGATATGATCATATAATTATCTAAATGGCTTAATTGGGTAATAATCTTGTGTTTTTCCTCCAGTTTTTTGTGGAATTTCATATGGATTTTATATCTATACATTTTGGAGATTTGCTTTTACGATTCTTGAAAGATCATCCAATCAATCATATGTGTGTGTGTGTACTGTATAAAATTGACATTATATATCTATATATATACTTTATATATATGTATACACACACACACACACATATATATATATATATATATATTTACATATATATATATATATATATATATATATTTACATATATATATATATATATATATATATTGTATATTGTTGCAAATGAATACTTCCTTTTACTTATAGTAAAAGAAAATATTCAGGCATTTTTTAGCAATACTCGAGTGTTCAGGAGCAATCGTAAGAAGTATAGCCCATTTTTATGCCCTTAATAACTTAAAATGTAAATTAAGTTG
>NC_090739.1:106985364-106995364 GCF_036898095.1 Palaemon carinicauda | reverse complement strand
TAGTATGCTTACGGTAAATAAAGACAATTAATTTGTATAAACAATGGGTGAACCTTGTTTCTGTTTGATAAAGGAAAACTGTGTTTATCACTGCATTTACAAAGTCTTAGAATCCTTTGAAAAAACACTACAAGAGGAACCCGGAACTTATTAGCTCCATAAAAAAAGGTTCAAAAGATGTGATCAAAAAGCAATTGCTTTGTTGTTATATCTATACATCTCGTTTCTTTAAGGGTTACTGAAAAAGTAAAAAAAATTAACAATGGATGGGTTAATGAAAAAATCGTAATTCTTTGAAATGTACAAAGATTTTTAGGCATGATTTTTTTTTTTTTTTACTATCATGCATATCATTACCATACTTAACTATATGTTCCGGCAATTCAGTCTCAAGAATATAGCATCATTACTTCTTGTTAAATTTCATGGTCATTCGACAACCGTCTTAATTTGTTGAATGAAATAATCTCATGAGTGAAAAATTTACGAAGTATGCACTCTGTAAGTGATTATTATTATTATTATTATTATTATTATTATTATTATTATTATTATTATTATTATTATTATTATTATTATTATTATTATTATTATTTCTTTAAGAAAATTAAACATTCATAAATCCAAAATAATTAACTTATTGACTGAATGAATGATTAAGTATAATCATTGAGACTAACAGAGGCACCAACGTCAATATATAATAGGAAAATAATAAATAATAAATAAAAAGTCTTTTCTGTTCGAAACCACGTTCACTTTACAAAAGCTCTGAACGATTCGCTTCACTCTGTGATTCTTTCTGGTCTGATTCTTGCCTTGTTATCTTTGTGAATCTTCTCTCTGGCTTTCTTGTTCGTATGGCCTTCCCCCAATGTCGAACAAAAGACAGTATCTGTCTCCCTGGTTGACGTAAGAAGGGCTTTAGAGATTTCCCGTTTTGCTCATGAGCTTCCGAGTTATTTTTTTTGTTTTTCTTTATTTTACATTCGAAACTTTCTATGCAAGTACATTTAGGCATATGAATCAAATGAAGACCATGTTACAAGATAATATATTTATATATCTATACACACACACATACACACACACACACATATATATATATATATATATATATATATATATATATATATATATATATATATATATATATATATATATATATATATATATATTATTACTTGTTAAGATACAACCCTAGTTGGAAAAGCAAGATGCTATAAGCCCAGGGGCCCAAACAGGGAAAATAGTCCAGTGAGGAAAGGAAACAAGCAAAAATAAAATATTTTAAGCACAGTGATACCATTAGAATAAATATTTCCTATATAAACTATAAAAAAATTTAACAAAACACCAGGAAGAGAAATTAGATAGAATAGTGTGTCAGAGTGTACCTTCAAGAAGAAAACTCTAATCCAAGAGACAGTGTAAGACCATGGTACAGAGGCTATGGAACTATCCAAGACTAGAGAACAATGGTTTGATTTTGGAGTGTCCTTCTCCTAAAAGAGCTGCTTACCATCGCTAAAGAGTCTCTTCTCCCCTTACCAACAGGAAAGTAGCTACTGAACAATTACAGTGCAGTAGTTAACCCCTTGGGTGAAGGAGAATTGTTTGGTAATCTTAGTGTTATCAGGTGTATGAGGACAGAGGAGAATGTGTAAATAATAGGCCAGAATATTCACAGCATGTGTAGGCAAAGGGAAAGTGAACCGTAACCACAGAGAAAGATCCATAATATATATATATATATATATATATATATATATATATATATATATATATATATATATATGTGTGTGTGTGTGTGTGTGTGTGTGTGTATGTATCTGATTAGAATAGTGTGGATGCTATATTTTCAACAATTGTTAAGTTCAAATAATCTTGTCTAATATACAATAGCTCACTAGTGTCTTCAGTAGTAAAATTTGTAATGTGTAAGGAATAGATTTCAGGAAACATAGTCTATTATTAATATTCTTATAACTAATGTACAGTAGCAAAATTTTTTTGTTTTGAGATCTCTTATAGATAAGGTATATCTCAGCTGAAAAGCAGTAAGGAGGTCCTGTATAAATAATTGGTGTCAACAGCATAAGTAGAAAGACAAATGAACCTATTTGAGTAATTCAAACAAGTTTTGAAGATTAATGTAGATACGTACACATTTCTTGTTCAGATATTTAATTACCACCATATACTATTCATAACCTTTTCGGACTATAAATACTTACTTAATCAAACAAGACCCACGGAAAATATAAGGAAAATTCCTTTCACGGCTATTTATCAGTTGAACCATACATCTTAGCCTGAAACGTATTGGTATACATTCCATCTTTTTTAGGCGAAGTGAGGGTAGGGTATTACTTTCTTGTCTCTTATGGTGACAAATATGTGCCCTGCCATGTTCAATATGTGAAGATTGGAATGTGGAATGTGCACTTTTTAATCTTTGTTATTTTTTCTCAGCAAAGTCTATAAGAAAACATAGGTGAAATATGCAAGCCAGTTGGCTGTTCTTCCCCTACCTTCAGGGCCATTCATCAGGTGCTCAGAAACAAATGGTTACAACCTTTATTTTCCCAGTACTTTGTAATAGTTTCCCATGCACCCGTCCTCGCTTGAAAATGAAAATTAGTATCCAAATGTTGAGTAAATTATGAATCTTTGGTGTAGTTTATTTTACTTTATAGTTTGTAACAATCTTATTCATTGAAAAACACATACATTTGAATTGTTATGGCACGAAAAAGCTAATACCTGATTTTCTTTAAAAAAAGAAAATGGGGCGAGATATAATGAAGTATTCAAGTTGGGTCTGTATAGAAATTTTTTCTTAGAAATGACATTCCTTTAGTTTGGGTAATTTGAGACATAAGACATCATTATTAGTGATAATAAGAGGTAGAACTTATCATCCCATACGCATATTTAAAACTCTCATCACTAAAGATGAAGGATTTTCTTCCCAAACCCTCTACAACCTCTCTCTTAAATATTTTGTATCCATTCTTCCATATTTGTACCAGCGACTATCTATCCAATGAAAAGTAAAACTTTGTGTTTACTTATGTAAATCACCAACAACAATAAAGTTTAGTTTTATTTATATGTATTACCAAAATTGAGGTTTCCAATAGACAATAGGTGTAGAAAATAAGGTTTAGCTTTTTCGTAATTATGATGAATCAAGAAGATATGTAAAATCCTAATCAATGGCTTATTTCAGCCAAATCCAAAATATTTGGCCACAATATAACTACAACGATGTTTGTGAAGTAGGGCATATTCTCGGTCTACAGGGATGATCCAGAAAATATTAAGAATAGTCCTCATTCCAGGAAATTATAAAATCGTAAGCGTAGGCTTGGCATTGTGATCTTAATAAAGTGATCATAACCTTACGATGGACATTGCGTTCGAACAGAAATGTACTATCATGGGACGGGAGTAAAGGAGGCATGAAATGTATTGCAAGCTCCTGAATAATCAACTTTATTTAACAAACAACATTGGTATTCAATGTTTTTTTATCAGTAGGGTTAACATTTGCATAAAATTGACAATATAATAACCATAATTAAAATAGAGTTGAAATTCACGTGTGATACATTAAACGGCTTTTCTTATTTATGTTGATTCTAGCCAGATAGCAATTATTGAGCGTGCTGCACACAAGATAACTGAGAGAGGATATGCTTCTTTATTTGTATATACAGTGCTTGCTGCATGTGCACTACATAGGGCCCCATCCTGAAGCAGATATGCATGTGAGAGTGACCTGCCCTACAGGGTTGTACTGTTTGAGGATCATCTGGCTGGAATATGCAGGTTCTACGCAGTCAATGGTGATCCGATCTTCTTTTCCATTATTGTTGAGAAAGAAAGCTTTTCAAGTATGACAAATGACAAAGAATAGGCCCGTATACGGGAGCTTAAGTGGTAGCTTGTAAGCGTTGGTGCACATGATGACGTGTGTTGGAGTGACTAGGACTTTTAGTATGTCATGTATTGGTGTGGCATTGTAAGTCTGAAGGCAGTGGTTGAATTACCCACAATGTGATGTAAGTGCTGGTGATCATCGGAGGAGGTGGCTGGTGGAAAAATTTCTACCAACGGGTGACCATATACCATTTTTGCTGCTGGGACATCCATGGTTTCCTTGGGAATGGTCTTCAGTATGAGGAGGACTCAGGGGAGTTGTGAAAACCACCTGGTGTCAGTGAATGGGGACATCAAAGCTACTTTAAGGGTAAGATGGAAATGTTCAACCATTCTGTTGACTGCAGAGATGTAAGATGTAGTATGATGTAGGGTGATTCCGAGAAGATATCCTAATGAGAGGTCAACGTGGTAGCACTGTCATAAGTAATATGCTCTGTGATGCCAATTCCTGCTAACCATCTGGAAAGTAAGGCAGCAGTACATGAGGCGGATGCTGCATGTGGATAGCTTCAGGCCAATGAGTAGAGTGATAGATGAATGTGATTAGGTAATGGTGTCCTTGTGATGTAAGTATAGCTCTAACCATGTCAATGTGAATGTTGGCAACATGCCACTGAGGTTGATGAGAAGTGCTCGCACCTCAGTCCATGTGTTGATACACTTTTGAAGTTGGACATGAAATACAGGCATGTACACAATCCTTAGCATCTTTAGTAAAGCCATGCCATGTAAACTTTGACTTCAGTAGCTGTGCAGTAGCGCAGTGTAAGGGATGTGAGATGCCGAGGATCAATATAAAAACCTTTCACTTGAGGAGGTAGGTAGGCCCGGCTTAGCCTACCAGTACTGATGTCACAGGAGAGGGTAGCTTTACAATAATTGAAGGCAAGGTCTTCCAATGGAGTGTAGGATACCCTACAGGTTTGGTACTCCGTGTCCTTTCAATGGGATTTTATCAAGGGCTTGTAATCCATTTTCAGGCGGGAAGCATCCAGTATATTATTGGAAAAGGTTCTTGTGACGGAATTCAGTTTATCAGGGATGTGTGGAATGGTAAAATTATATGAAAAAGGGCAGATATATGTCAGCATTGATAGGCAGATGAGGCGCCAGACTATTAAATGATGGCATGCATAAGGGGTAATATGCATTTGATGAAGGACATGTCCTCTAAGAAGTGCTGGAAGTAATGAACGTACAAATATACGGCTTGTAATTTGTGGTCAAAGGTAAAGCAGGTAGATTTTGCTTTGGAAAGTTTCTAATTGAAGAAAGCCAATGGATGGGATAATCTATTGATCATTTGTAACTTGTGTCGGTGGAGAATAGGAGGGATGCAGTTGGTACAGGAAAGAAGAAAGCAGGAGCAATTGATATGGCTTCCTTTGCATTGAAGAAGGTCTCCTTCTGAAGGGGACCCTCTTCAGGTCTTTGGATTGCCCTAGAGGAGTCGAGTTGTAGAGGGGAGCAAGAGTGGCCGCGATGCCTGGTAAGAATTTGTGATAATAGTTCGCCATACACAAGAACTCCTGCAATGTTTTGTCAGTTGTGGGAGTGGTAAAGTTCTGCAGTGCTTATAGTTTCTCAAGGAGGGGATATACACCCTATGGAGTGATGCAATGACACAAGAATGCCACTTTCCTGTCATCAAAGGTACACTTGTCATACCTGAAAACAAGGCTGTTCTGTTGCACGCAGTCGAGGATGATGTGTAGTTGGTCTTCTTTAGAGGGGGAGAATACCAGTATTTCATTTATGTAACATACACATAACGGGTGGTCCCTTAAGAGGCCATCCATGTGTCGTTGAAATATTTTCCCTGTACTATGAAGGCCAAATCAAGAGTAATTGAAAGTACATGTACCAAAGTGGGTGGTAACAGCAGTTTTGGTGATGTCTTCTGGGATTCATGGGCCCCTGATAATACCCCTGCGGGAGGTTGAGGGTCGAAAATGCTTTAGCACTGTATAGGAAGGTGGTGATGTACCCAATGTTAGGGAAGGGGTAGTGGTCTGGTTCTGTCTGCATGTTACGAGGGCTGTAATTCCTACTGGCTGTAGGGATTCAACCTTCTTTAGAACGATTTGTTGTGACAGTAAAGACTTGTTGTGACGATGACCATTAACTTGAGGCCTTTTGACAAAGGCTCTTTTCTTTTATTTCTTGCAAAAACTGGGAGCCCCATTGTCTTAATATGGTGATAAATATTATGCTTGCCAGAACCTTTGCATCTGGTGCAGTTCCAGGTGGAAGAAGTTATGATATAAAGTGAGGACTTTGGCACAGACAACCATGGGCATGCTGATGTGGAGAGCAAGGTCCGAGAGAAAAGGTGAAAAAGGTCTGGATGAGTAAAGGTTGGTGTTGACTAAGCGTTGATGTGCAACGTCAACCAAGAGGTGGAAATAGGTGAGAAAATCTGCCCTGATGAGAGACAGCATAATGTCGGTGATAATGAAATTCCATCAATATTAGACACCCCTAGATAATAGTGTCAGCATCTCATAACTGTGGTATGAATAGCATATGAGCACATCACCCTAGCCTAGAATTATGGGGTCACTCCTTGAAGAGGAAAAGTGGTAGAAGGGAACGTCAGGCACCAGTTTCTACCAGAAATCGTATATTATAACCTGAATCGTGTAAAAAGAAGAAATAAGTTAATGAGGAGGCCACCAATACCGGCCAACTTACACTTTCTTTGCCATTGACATCAAGAAGCACATTTATGAGTAGCAACCTTGTATCTGAAGTGGTAGTAGCACAACTGTTGGCAAAGGGACTCATGCAGTAGCTGTCGGATGTGTTGGGTGGGTGCAGGCATTGCACTATATAGGTTGGTGGTAGGTGGCCTCGTTGTTACCCAGGCATGTTAAGAGGTGGCCATCAATGTCTTACAGCTTTCACCTCAGCTTCAGTCACCGGGGAAGTGGTTCTTAGGTCCATCATGGGCGGGAAGACAGCCTGGGTATTCAAGGCACTCCGTACACATGGTACACCAATGTAACGGAAGTGAAGGAAGCATGACATCAATGACAAGCTCCCAAATAACCATCTTTATTTAGTGAAAAAAAGCACAGGTATTCATAGGCCCACAAAGGGTACAGTGAGTGTTATAACTGCATACATATATTTAACAGCTTTTGTCAGTAAGGTCGACATTTGCATAAGAATTGACAATACAATAATTGTACTGATAATATAGTTGAAATTACCGTTGAATGTAACATTCAATGGCTTTTTTCCTTTAAGTTTTTGGTCATAGGATGATTATTTCGCGAACTGTGTAAAAGAAAACGGATTGATGCTATTCTTCTTTATTTGTATATGTGTGTGTGTGAGAGAGAGAGAGAGAGAGAGAGAGAGAGAGAGAGAGAGAGAGAGAGATCCTTTCTGTAAGGCTTTTCCGGATCTGCTCCGAAAGACATCCGGACCTAAGAAAGAAGTCAGGCAACCGGAAAGCTCCAAACTTCCTCACAATGCATCATTTTTCTCTTCCTGTGGATGATTTTTTGTTGACATTAAGCAACGCTCCTTCACGGCTTCTTTTTTTTCTTGCTTTGCTGAATGGACTTTGATATGTTTAGGTTTTCTACCCTAGAAATGACGAGGGATATCTCTTGAGGGACTCTCATGTATACACATCCTGTCGTTGAGATGTTGAAAACTGTATATTTTTTTTCATTTATGTGAATTAATCGTAAATTTTGTTCTTCCCTATTCTTCCTCTTTTTTTCTATTACTAATATTATAATTATTATTATCAGTGTCTTGAAAATAAATGTGTAACTTTTATTCCAAGGGAATTACAGGAAAGTTTTTCCTGTAATGGTGCTCTATTTTATACATTTCCCTTGGCTTGTATTGCTTGAAATATTGTTTTGCGAATATGAAAAACAAAGTTCTCTAGGAATTGCCATTTACATTCAATTTGTTTCATCTCCCTTTATTATTATTATTATTATTATTATTATTATTATTATTATTATTATTATTATTATTATTATTATTATTATTATTATTATTATTATTATTATTATTATTGCAAATATGAAAATATTTACGTAGCAAAAGATATGAATTTAATGGCAGGAATGGCTTAAGGACCATCTGCGGGGTTGGTAAAGATAATTTCGACCTACTTTGTAATTTTGACCAAATTGACCTAGAAAATGGTTAAGTTCAGTATGATGAGTAAATATGAGCATTCTTTAGAAAGATAGTTTTCTATGCACTCTTCATATTTAGAGAGGGATTTTAAATCTTTATTCTACTAGTTTTAATTGCCCTCCATTCATCAGTAACCTTTGAAAATCTATGTGATCACTTACAGTTTACCACTTTCAGAAGCAAGCAGCATTAGATAATGAAAAAATTTTCTTATCTATTTTGCAAATAATTTTTTAATTTCTTCCGTCTGCTTTATGACCTTCCAATGGTCCAGTCCAAACCAAACTGAAAACTTTTGACATATGAGATAGATTATGTTCTTTCTGAGCTCTTAATGCAATATCTGCCTCTGTACAGACGGTATTCTAATGTACTTTAGGACGCAGCTCTAAAAACAGAAAAAAAAAAATCTTGAAATCTTCCAGTTTCAACAGTCGAGGATTATTCTTTTCTTTTTTACCTAATGTGATAGATGATAAAAAAAAGTATGAGAGCAGTTAGCTAGCGACTCATGGTAGGGAATAGTTTGCATCGTTAAGTATTCGTAAGAGTAATGTAAAGTGTTGTTTACCAACAATTTTATTTATATAAAAGGTACATTTTTCTTGCTATGGTCTTAAAATTAGCATAGTACAATAGTGATTTTGCAACATATCAACATAGTGAATTGTATGAATTATTTTTTTTTTTTCATCTTTTCGTATGTTTAATTCTATTGGGATGTAGTTGTGATTTTCCATATTCTATCTTGGAACCAACTCATATAATTATGACTTTACATTATACACAGTAAATTCTACTGATTACATTTTCCACTGGAACACTTTTATAAGTTAAAGGGTTAACTTTTTCGACGACTAACTTATGGACATAATCTCCATTATCTGTGATCTATGTTGATGTTTTGGTGTTTTCTCTCTCCTTCTGCTTCGCATTCCTCCATTAATATTCCGTTATATTGAGGTCGTTTGCTCCATATTTTGCTCTATTTATTATTGTCGCAATTCTTCTCCCTTCTTGTATATTGTTCAGAGGGCTATTTGTAATAACCTGACAATTCCTCGTATTGGTAGATGTTACTTTACGTAATTTGTTCCGTTGTTTGTTGTGGATGTTGCATGTTTTTTTTTTTTTTTGTCTATCTCTTGCAACTTCTTTTGGGCCATTCGATGCTAATGTTCTATGTTGTTGATTGCAGTTGATATATTTCCTTGAATTTTCTGCACATTCCTTGTATGCAGGGTTATATAATGAGCATTCACAGCATATTTTGAAGTTTTTATCTTTAGTAGGTTGGCTAGGGCACCAGCCGCCTGTTGAGATACTACCGGTAGAGAGTTAGGGGGTCCTTTGACGGGCTAGACAGTACTTCATTGGATCCTTCTCGCTGGTTACGGTTCTTTCCCTTTGCCTAATCATACACCGAATAGTCTGGCCTATTCTTTACAGATTCTCCTCTGTCCTCATACACCTGATATCACTGAGATTACCAAACATTTCTTGTTCACCCAAGGGGTTAACTACGGCAATGTAATTGCTCAGTGGCTACTTTCCTCTAGGTAAGGGTAGAAGAGACACTTTAGCTATGGTAAGCAGCTTTTCTAGGAGGACACTCCAAAATAAAACCATTGTTTTCTAGTCTTGAGTAGTGCTATAGCTTCTGTACCATGGTCTTCCACTGTCTTGGGTTAGAGTTATCTTGCTTGAGGGTACACTTGGGCACACTTCTATCTAGTTTCTCTTCCCCTTTTTTGTTGAAGTTTTTATTGTTTTTATGGGAAATATTTATTTTAATATTGTTACAATTCTAAAAATATTTTATTTTTCATTGTTTCCTTTCCTCACTGGGCTGTTTTCCCTGTTGGGGTCCCTGGGCTTA
>NC_090739.1:106977864-106980364 GCF_036898095.1 Palaemon carinicauda | reverse complement strand
TTTTGCACATTTTTACGTGTTTTTCATATTCAAATAAGCCATATATATTTTTGATATATTAATGTCTGGATTCTCTTAACAACCTCGGGATCACAGACCCAGGCGAAATCTCACAAAGACAAGAGCTTGGCTCCGGCCGGGAATCGAACCCTGGTCGGCAAGCTTATATAGACAGTGACTAACCCACTTTGTTCGTGGCCAAGTGGGTTAGTCACTGTCTATATAAGCTTGCCGACCAGGGTTCGATTCCCGGCCGGAGCCAAGCTCTTGTCTTTGTGAGATTTCGCCTGGGTCTGTGATCCCGAGGTTGTTAAGAGAATCCAGACATTAATATATCAAAAATATATATGGCTTATTTGAATATATATATATATATATATATATATACACATATACATATGTATATACATACATATATATAAATATACATATATGTATATACATACATATATATAAATATACATATATATATATATATATATATATATGAATATATATATGTTTACACACATATAAATACACACACACACACACACACATATATATATATATATATATATAAACTCACATTTTGTTCTTTGAAGAGGAAGGGAGATGGTCCCTTGGAAAGCTGAATAATTTTTTTTTTCATACATTGTGGGTTATTTTATTTATCATAAATACACGGAAAATTGTGTATTTTAATGTATATATACATATATATACATATATAAACATATTATATATATATATATATATACATATATATATATATATATATATATATATAAAAAGTAGAAAAGGAATTACTATCAAGTCAGGTAAATTTAGAAAAGAAGAACATAGAAATGGTGGAAAAGTTTAAATACATGGAATGGCTCTAACAAAAGATTGGAGAATGGAAGAGGTTAAAGTCTGAATAGGATCTACTAGCAAATACTATTTCAACGTATATCACGATCCGTTTCGGTAGTTATAAACCAATCATGCGTCCACTATTACTGTTTGGCTATGGAGAACGGGAACTCACCAAGACTCTGGAAAGGAGATTTAACGTTTTTGAAAATTTGATAGTAAGACAAATTATTGGTCTAAATTTGACCAATCTGCACAAGAATGGAGAATAAGGAACAGTTGGGGGATCCGAGAGAAAACAGGTCAGTCATACATAAGCCAAGTCATAGAATCAAGGCAACTTCAATGGCCAGGTCACATGACAAGAATGATCGAGGAAAGAATACTAAAGAGAATAATCCTTGCTGACATGATCGGAAGAGCACTGTTTGGTAGGCCCAGAAAGTATTAAAATAGATGTTTAAGGGAGGGTTTCCAAGGATGGGCAGTAGAACAGGATGAGTGGCTGGAATGAGCACAGGATAGGAGAGGCTGGAGGAGCTTTTTTAAGAACGGTCATGGCTCTTCGTGTAGCTCAAAGACTGATGGAGTGTGTATACACACACATACACACACACACACACACACACATATATATATATATATATATATACACATATATATGTTTGTAAAGATAATGCATAAATATATAGACAGATATTGATATGTTTTTCTTTTACCATACACGTATTTTCCATTGCCTTGCCATATGACACTATTCTCCCTTACAAGGCTTATATTGTCACACTTGTGAGACCAAATCATTTACTAATATTTGCTGAAGTCAGACTTCGACACATAATATAATCAACGAAAAAACGTATATTGCACAAAACGACGTTAATCTCTAAATAACCATGGATTATTTAGTAATCCTCAGGTTCTACAAAATATTGAATGTTGCATATCATTTACAGTGAGTTGGCAGCTTCTCTCTATTTACATAAATCAATTTACTGCTTGAAGGATTGTGCAGTCTACTGCCTCTTGTTTTTGTCAAATATAATCTGAACCGCAATTAAATCATTTGTCAACCAACTTGAAAAAGGAGGCGAGAAGAATGCATTATCTTATAAATAAATGTTGTACTTACTTTTTACAGCAATGAATAATTAAATTACAAAAATATCCGTAATATTTTTTCTCAGTTTCTTTATACTATTACTTTAGAATATAAACAGAACATGAAGGAATTACAAGAATGATCTAGCAAGGCACAATTTATTTTTTTAGATTTTTAGATAATAAAAAAAATCTGAAGTATACGCTGTAGATATTTGTGTCTTTGGTGTATAAGATGATGCGTAGTGGAAAAAATTGAGGTCTCCTTATCACTGTTAATTGTTACACCATGGCTATTCCCTATCGGTTGCCCTACCTGTGATACGCTATCAATGTAGCCTAGTATATACAGTATACAAATTTCATAAAGAAATGTGTTGTGATGCCTTTGAAGAAAGACCATGAACTTCCCATATAAATCAAGAAAACTTAACATTAATTCCTTGACCGTTTTAGAAATTTTATATTACGAATTACTTTATTAAAATTTTTCATAATTATCCAATCGATAAAGTATATGACGTTTCAAATTATTTGAGTAATGCAAATAATTATCAATAAATCA
>NC_090739.1:106960364-106975364 GCF_036898095.1 Palaemon carinicauda | reverse complement strand
ATCAACAGAGATATAAGTTCATTCCGAGTCTTCTGTACATATTCCTGTCGATTTCAGGCATTTGCACTTAGACTTTAAATCAACTCAGTTCATTAATGAGTTTGCAACATGTAGCTATTTATGATGACCATTTGTCACTAACACATACTTACAGTGTGTATGTGTTTTATCAAATCAGCTACAGTAATAGGAGATTTCGAAGTGATTAAATGAGTTCAAAATAGCCAGTGAAATTGATTACGGCCATTTCACTGATTTAACTGATACCTTGACCCTTTTAAACGGGATAGGTAACTGATACCTTGACCCTTTTATACGGAATCGGTAACTGATACCTTGACCCTTTTAAACGGGATCGGTAACTGATACCTTGACCCTTTTAAACGGGATCGGTAACTGATACCTTGACCCTTTTAAACGGGATAGGTAACTGATACCTTGTCCTTTTTAAACGGGATAGGTAACTGATACCTTGACCCTTTTAAACGGGATAGGTAACTGCTACCTTGACCATTTTAAAAGGGATAGGTAACTGATACCTTGACCCTTTTAAACGGGATAGGTAACTGCTACCTTGACCCTTTTAAAAGGGATAGGTAACTGATACCTTGATCCTTTTTAAACGGGATAGGTAACTGATACCTTGGCCCTTTTAAACGGGATAGATAACTGATACCTTGACCCTTTTAAACGGGATAGGTAACTGATACCTTCACCCTTCTAAACGGGATAGTTATCTGATACCTTGACCCTTTTAAATGGGATAGGTAACTGATACCTTGACCCTTTAATATACTGATACCCTGGCCCTTTTAAACGGGATAGGTAACTGATACCCTGACCCTTTTAACCGGGACAGTTAACTGATACCTTGACCCCTTTAAAGTAGATAGGTCATAAACCTGTGTGAATCAGAAATTTTCTTTCATGCATATAATATGACATAAAGTATTACATTCATCAGCCTTTATGAAAATGAAACAAAGTATGGTAATTATAGCTGACCTCTTTAAAGCAGAGATCAGAACAAATGTTTTCCAATTAGTTGGATAATTGTTTGCTGCACTGGCTATTTATGCATGAGCCATAATGGATGTCTGAATGGGCAATAACCCATTAAAGGCCATTAACTGCTCATCAGTGGCGTGTCCCTTATCCCAGCTCATTGAACCATGACAATAAATATGCTTTTTTTATTTCACTCATGTTTTCAAATGTGCTTTGCTCTTCCATTTAACCAAAGGTATTCAAGCAATATGTTTATACGGAAATTATCTGTTCTACATACAATTGTTATTGAAAGTATTTTGATGACTAATTTCTATCTGTAACCGAAACATTCCTAAAGTCTAGCAGGAAACAAAATGCCACCATAACATGTTTACAGTATTCTCATGAAAATAGGAATAATTGACTCGTCGTTTTGAATTTGAATAACAATATATTTAAAACGATAGGCACCAAACAATTTCATACATGCCTTTTCTCCTCTACTGATCTCGTTGAATATTCTCTACAAAACAAACTTGAGAAATTACCTTTTTGGATTATTTTTCAAGTATCTTTTTCTTATTTGGTGGGCGTTGATAATCAGAAAATGCTGCACATGACGGGTGTCTCCTTCACTTGCAGATATGTGATATTCTCAACTACTACTACTACTACTACTACTACTAATAATAATAATAATAATAATAATAATATTAATAATAATAATAATGATGATAATAATAATAATGATAATAATAGTAGTAGTAAAAATAATAATAATAATAATAATAATAATAATAATAATAATAACAACAACAACGGCATAAAGAAAGATGTTTAGTTTAACTCGTACGTTGGCAGAGGTAATGAGCTAGATGAATCATGAACACAGCAAAGTTCATAGTTAGTGAAAAAAAAAAATAACTTTTTTGCTAACCTTAGAAATCAGTGTAAAAGACATTAGGTAAAAGACAATAAGTCATGACAAGGACATATACCAAACAAAGTAATTACATCTAAAATAAACTTGTGAACAATATTTCTATACATCTTGATAGTGCAATTCTTCTAAGAATTGCTTAAGATGAAGAAATGATTAACTTTTAGATATTCTTTATTTTTTAAATGGCCTTTGAATCTTCTTTTTATGAAAGATCCAGTGCTGCCAGCTTCAATAAATTAACCGGTAAGACTAAAACGCAATTAGTCGGAGAAAGAAAGATTCAATCGCAAGAGAAAGAAGGTTTTTATTTCTATTATTTTTATACACTAGGAAAAAGTGAGTTTTAGCCGGCAGAAAAGCCCTGAGTCAGCTTCCAGGAAAGATTAGTTTCCGTCGTCAGGGAAGATGAAACTTGTCATGGAGAAAGGCAAGTTGAATCTCTTGGGAGGAATACGTTTATCCCCAGATGGAAAACTAATTCTCCTTAGCAAGGAATTTGGTTTGGCTAAAGAAAAATGTATACGGTATAAAGGAGTAAATTGTAAATTTGTGTGAAAGCTCTTGAAATTACTTGTAATACCGAGAAAGGATATATATATATATATATATATATATATATATATATATATATATTATCAAATAGGCTACTTAATAAGTAACGTACTCCTATAAGCAAACAAAGGTATTTGAACAGCTTTATGAATTGTTGATAAGGTATAAAGTCCAACATCTTCAATGCTATCATTTAAAAATTAGGAAAATAGTTATAAAACTCATTCCAAAGATAAGCTACACTGATCTACTATCCACCTTTTGATATTTGTGCTACACATTTTAATTCATCAATATCGGATTTGATACCCAATATAACAATTATGATAAAAAAAACATTAACTTCAATAAGGGTATTTGATTCATACTAAAAGAAAATGAACGAAAATCAATGCATCTGTTTATGTTCATCGCTATTTACGTTCCCTTTTAAAGAAATTAATATCATGTCGATTAACATCACATCAATTGAGTTTGATTAAACTAACAAATTATCAATACTTAATAAGTTTCTACCCGCCTATGAAAATAAACTTTTAAAAACTATATTATACGGAAAATTAATATTGTGGAATTAAGTGCACTCCTTTCTGCATAGATGGCGTTGCAGTCACCATTAGCAAAATGCCCTATACGAAGCAGAAAATCAGGCGTTTTCATTGGTGTCTAGTTACAAAATCGTGCTAACATTAAGAAAATCAAATATTTATGTGACCAGTTAAAAGGTTGAAGGTTTAACAATCAAGACAATGCCCTAGAGACTTACTATATAGGCTACATGTGATCAGTGCATGAACCACTCTCCAGCTAAGGGAGACAAGGGAGAGCAAGACAATGGTTGCTGATGACTCAGCAGGTAGACCTATAGGCTCCCCCAAACTCCACATCCTTAGCTCACAAGGCTGGTGAGGTTACACACACTACAGAAATTAACACTAAATTATAGGCTATTGAATAGGTGAAAATATCATAATATGTATTTTATTCATTTTTTTCGAAATACAAAACGGATTTTGAGCGAAACGAAAACCTATTTTTGGGTGAGGTAGCCATGTCGTCCTGATGGAAGTTCCTAATAGGTAGCTTCCTAGGGTATATTTGACTACAGTGATATTCCCACAGAATTTTACCTTAAGATATCCAGAATTCTAACTCCTGGAGCGAATATCCCTAAATAATCTCACAGGGATATCGCATAATATCAGAGGACGTATTCTTGACACGTCACATAGCTATCTTCCCCCCGAAAAGTATTACGCTTTGAGGGGTTACAGTGACAAGAATCTGAAACAAGAATGAAAAGAGAGCCGCTTGTAAGGCATCTCTCCTATTCCGTTTCCAGTGTGTATCTGATGAAGGCGGTAGCGCCCTCTTTATTCCTTGTAGCGATATACAAGGTGCTACAGATACTGTATTATAGGGAGGGGTTAATAAGCCCTTTTACAATAAAAGGAAGGGCGGGTCCATCAGGACGACATGGCTACCTCACCCAAAAATAGATTTTTCACTTCGCTCAAAATCCGTTTTTTGGGCTCAGGCCATGTCGTCCTGATGGAAGTTTACCAGAGCATTACTGTATCTGTGGATTCTCAATCGATGCCGTACTCTCAAGAAAGTATTTTCCTGGTCCGTCTAGACCTAGAGACCTATGATGTTACTGTCATACATCATTTCATCTAAGCATGAACTATGTTAGTGCTTCCTGCCCCTTACAGGGAAGAGTTGTATTAGACTCTGGAAAAAGTCTCGAGGAGTACATAATAACTGTGGATGACAAAATGACAAGCTTGTATAGTGGTCTCGCCCTATACATTATAAAGCAAAGTTTGTATAAGAGTCACCAAAGTCAGTATGAATTTGTGACACCTTCCCCAATGTGACTACTCATATTAACTATCGGATAATGGTTGTATCCGCATAGGAACAAACTTTGCCTCTTTGCCACTATCCCGTTAGGGAACCACGTCAACCCTTCCAAGGAAGGGTTAAAGTGAGTGGACATTTGCTTGAATCAGGGAACAGTCTTAAAAGACATACCATGATAAAAATATCCATATTTTAATCTTAACGGTCAGTACATTTCTAATAAAATGAGCGTGGGCGAATAAGACGCAGGGTTCACTATGAGCTAGTTTATTAAAATTTAATAAACATACATATCAGATCAACATTTATAAAATTTATAAAATGTGGATGATATGCGTTAAAGCATAAAGAAAAACAGTCAACAGAAAATATTGTTTTGTCTACTAGGAAACAGATTTTCCACTTCAATTCAATTATTAATAATAATGATATAGTCTGTATATTGTTTATTTACACTAGCGTAAAAAACGCTTGGCACAAGTGTCCGTATTATGCTATAGTTCACCGACGTCAATGGAACAGTTCGTAAGGACACTTCGTGGCGTATCGCACAGTGTGTAGTAACATACAATGACAACACGCGCACCCTCTTAATTAATCGTCCCAAATTAATTACACTGTTCCTCGCAGATTTAAAACAGAAGGTTAAAGAATTCTACCTGCTGCTACCACAGACCTCTTAAGTTGCTCCACTTGCTTCGCATAGTTTATAAAGAACACCTTAGATGACTACCAGCCGGTGTACAAACAAGGATGTTCAAAGTCCATATAATTAAAGAAATTTTATGGAGGAGGCAACTTTCCTCGGATCATGACTAACGGGTGTACTGTCTGGATCCATTCTGCGAATAACACGGGTGATTTTCGCCCTTAGTTATAGATAACTTTGAACCCAGGGTTTCTCTTCTGAACAGCTGTTCTCCCATAAAGTCTGAAGTTCTATGAAGATAGACCTTTAGGCATTCCACTGGACATAAAGATGCATCTTCCTTCAGAGGACAGATTCTCTAGGGACCACACCTGTTGGTGGGTAGCTTGTTCTTGGTAAGAAACGTTGGGTTTGGAAATAGATTCAGTTCTCCCTCCAAGAACTGGGTTAGAAAGGTCGACCTGTAAGGCATATGGTATCTGTCTTGTCAAGGCAGACTTGAACAATAGAATTGTGTTGGCTGCTAAACCTTGCTCATGAAGGTGAATGAAGAATGATAAATAGGAATCTGTCAAGATTTCTTTTGGTTTCTTCGCCTTGATAAAGGATATCTGTTTCTTCCCTGAAGCCTCATAATGTCTTCTGGTTTCCTCCAAAAGTCTAAACTGACTTTTAACACCGAATCTTTTTCTCACCGTTAAGGAGAGAAAATCATGAGATGTAGGTTCCGTGTTTTCTGTGATGAAGCGAAGACAGTCGACTTCTGTACTCGCTGAGACAGGGATGGATCCGGTAGCGGTACAAATTTTAGTCGTAGTTCCAATGCCAGAGGGAACCACACGCTATTTGGCCACTTGTGGGCCACTATTGCTGCTTTCCCTTTGAAGGATCTCAGCTTATCGAGGACCTTCAAAAGGAGGTTTTGCGGAGGGAACAGATAAATACTGGACCATCTGTTCCAGTCTAGGGACATAGCGTCCACTGCCTCTGCCAGTGGATCCTCGTATGGGAACACATAACGATCTATTTTCTTTTTGTCTTTCGTCGCAAAGAGGTCTATCTGCAGCTCTGGGACTTGACTCGAGATGAAGGAGAACGATCCTGTGTCTAGGGACCATTCTGACTCTATTGGTGTAAACCTGGATAGAGCGTCCGCTGTCACATTGCAGAACCCTTGAATGTGAACTGCTGACAGGTGCCATTTCTTCCTTTCTGCCAAACGAAAAATGGCCAACATCACTTGGTTGATTTGAGGTGACCTCGACCCTTGTCGATTCAGGCATCTCACTATCACATCGCTGTCTAGAACCAGTCTTATGTGGGTCGAGTAGCGAGGAGATACCTTCTTTAAAGTCAGAAGTACTGCCATGGCTTCTAGAAAGTTGATGTGAAATGATTTGAAAATATTGGACCAAGCTCATTGGACTCTCCTCTGATGAGAGTGACCTCCCCAGCCTTCCTTTGAAACCTTTGTGTGGATAGTTACTGACAGGGGAGGAGGTTGAAGAAGTATTGATTTCTTCAATTGCTAGGCATTGTACCACGGCTTGAGAAGTGTTCGCAGTCGAGTCGGTAGTGGTCTTATTAGATCTCTTCGCGCGTTTGATGCGTATTTTCTCCAGACTCCTGTTGCATCCTTTAGCTGTGGTGTTAGCACTAGATCTGTTATCGAAGCAAACTGTAGAGAGCCCAGCACTCTCTCCTGTTCGTGTCTTGATATCCGTTTGGATTTCAATAGTCTCTTGACAGATCGTGCTATTTCTTTCCTCTTCTTACCAGGAATGGAAAGTTGATGTGACTCCAAATTCCAGTGGATTCCCAACCACTGAAATTTTTGAGCTGGAGAAAGTCGAGACTTTTTGATGCTGATCTTGAATCCCAGATGTTCTAGGAACTGGATCACTATCTTAGAAGCTTGCATGCATTCTGTCCTGGATGCTGCCCACACCAGCCAGTCGTCCAAGTAGGCTACTACTTGGACCCCCTTTAGGCGTAATTGATGGACTGCTGCGTTCGGAAGCTTCGTGAAAATCCTTGGGGCTATGTTTATCCCGAAAGGCATGGCTCTGAAGGCGTAAAGTTATCTATGTAACTTGAAGCCTAGGTAGGAGGAGAGGTGACGATTAATTGGAACGAGCCAATAAGCGTCAGACAAGTCTATAGAAACAGCATATGCCCTTTTGGGGAGTAGGGTCCTTATGTGTTGAAGTGTGAGCATTCTGAACTTGTAGTTCACTAGTAACTTGTTGAGTGGCGACAAGTCTAGAATGACTCTGAGTTTTTCTGAGTCCTTCTTTGGAACACAAAACAGCCTTCCTTGGAATTTGATGGACTTAACTTTCTGGATTACTCTTTTGTCTAAGAGCTCTCGGACATATTCTTCCAGAATGGGGGTTGAGTGTTGGCAGAATTGAGGAAATTGAGGTGGAGGACTGCTCCAGCTCCAACCTAGTCCATTCTTAATTAGGCTGTGGGCCCAGGGATCGAAGGTCCAGCAATCCCTAAATAGCTGTAGTCTCCCTCCTACTGGAAGTATCTCACTTCTGTTGTTGTGGATCTGAGGCCTTGCCTCCTTGACCGCCTAGAGGGCGTCTAGAAGAACCTCTGGCTTTTCCTCTAGCTTTTGGTACATGGTTGGAGGTTGTGCCACTATCTGAGGAACCGCAGTCACAGGAAGTTGTTGTTGTTGTAGGGTTTAGCAGGCCGAGAGGATGGCCTAGGCCTTTTTGTCTTCTTCTTAGGTTGGGGACCCTCATCCTGAGAAGACTTTCTCTTAAGATCTAAGCTCCACTTTTTGAGAAGGTTCCTATTCTCTGTGGCGGCCGTGTCTACTACCTTTTTAACCACTTCAGATATGAGAGGATATCAGTCTCCTCGGTTTGTGCCTCACCGCAGCAGAGGCGAACATGAACTCTCTACAGGTTCTCCTAGCTTTAATAAAGCTATAGAGATCCTTCGTAACTGTAGCCAGATGGATTTTGGCCACTACTATAAACATGTCCTGGTACTTGGGGTCACTTGCCATCGTTTCTAATGTCGTTTCCTTCGTCTCTTGCTCTCTGCGCAAGAGAACATCCGACAGTTTTAGAAGTTCCGCACCAAACTGACATTCAGCAATATCAGCTTCCAGCTTCCCGACTGAGAAGGTAAGGTGTACGTCCTTCCAGTCTTCTTGGTCTAAGGGCAAGGTCAGAGATAACGGCTTGCACTCCTCCAAGGAGGGGCATGGTTTCCCTGCCTCCACCGCCTTTAAGGCTGCCTTATATCCCTTTTTCATCGAGCTCGCTAGTAACGCCTGAGCTTTACTATTGTAAAAAACTATGACCTCCTGTGGCTCCGTCTCCTCCTTTGAGGCTGGCTCCTTCCTAAGACGGACATAGCAGTCCGGATAAGAATCTTTGTTGGGCCAAAATTCCACGTCTTCCAGGGGAATTGCTCCCAACTTTTCTGAGATCACGATCTTCCCGGTTGTCATTGGCATGTGTTCGGCATACCTCCAAAGATTGGTATTCGAGCACAAAGGAAAATCCTTCACGCTGAGCCGCTTCTGGGGCCCACGTGATGCTGCAAGTCTGTGTATCTCCAGTTTCATTGCAGCTTCCTTCTCATCATTCTTCCTTTGAATTTGTTGGATTATCTCAACAATGGAAGAAAGAGTCCTTCCCAGTTCATCTGGGATAGCAGACGATGTAGAGGGAACCGGTTCTGGGTCCGGAACCAGTGTAACACCTCGTCAATTTCTTCCTCTTCTACTTGAGGAGCCTGGAACAGCTCCTCCTCCTGACCTTCTCCTAGAAGGTCCTTCTCAGTAGAATACGACACCTCCGACATCTTATCGTCCAATTGGTTGTCTAAAAGGGCGGCCGAGACTTCAGAATCTACCGGATTCTGGGCAGTTGGTATCTCCACCTAAGGCTGGGGGATGATTGCATCAGCCGATGCTTTAGGGAAAAGGTAGGCCCTCATATTCTCATTTGGAAGTTAGGGGCCTAGGGTGATTTTCTGAAAACCCCTCACCCAGGACCGTGACATTTCCCTGGCAGCATCCCTTGACTCCGTCGACTTAGGGTCGTCAAAAAGCCTCGGTAATCAGGTTAGAACAAACTGTACAAACCTGAGGGTCCCAATACCGGAGATCACCTCTGGAGGCTGCGCATGCTGCGTGCCTCCTGCAAAGTTGATGTCCACAGAAGTTCTTACTACGGACATTAAGAGAACACACTCCCGCACTTCGGACGGTCCTCCTGTAAAGAGAAGAAAAATCCACGAGTATCAAGTGAAGGCTTTTCACTTATATTGAAACATTTAGCTTGAATAAAAAAGCTATAAAAGAAAGAAGGAAGGACACATACTTGTATTTCCTGTCCAGTCAATTGCTGTAACCTCCCAAGATATTAAAACCAAGGTTAATTCTATTCTAGAATACCTTATGTAATTTCCTAAACGGAAATTTAAGGTGTAGTTCACACCTTGAAATAAAGTTTTAATATACGGGATAGAAAGAATACAGAAAGAACTCACTTTCTATATATTGTACGGTCTCAACAAAAGGCTGTACAAGATAACATTAAGTATGGTGAAGAACTTTAGTGTTATCACAAACTCTGTACTGCAGTTTTACAAATGCAGTGTGTACTACACTACAAATATAGCAACTACTGTACATCGCATGCTGTTGTGCCGGCCGGCATCTACCCCTGAATAGTTCAAAGATATACTACCTTTAACTAATAGTCGGCAGCCCACTGATTCTCAAATGTGTGCCGGCCGGCAATCATCGCTGGTCGACAGCTGAAAACACTAATACCCGGCTGCCGGCCGCTAATTGTAGTGGCCAGCAGATTCGGGATGTGTTTCCACTGCCGGCAGGCAAAGGTAGTAATACCCATGCCCGCCGACAGCAGCTAAGAACCAGAGAACCTCCACCTGCCCGGCTGTCGGCTGTTAAGCCGGCAGTCGGGTTAGGGGTACAACACAATAGTCAGAGAAACAATATGGATGTAAGGTTATAAGGTGGCATTGCCATACGACCTTCCATCCAGAAAGAGTGAACTTATGGAAGGGGAGAATGTAGCATTCAGGCTTCCAAAGAATCCATAGCCTACCAGGCTCTACCGGCAGACATGGAAGTGAGACCAAGGGAGGTCTGGGGTTCACTCTGCAAAGAACAAAGGGTCTCTGCCGGCCGACACGTAATTGTCAGCCGGCAGAGAGCTGAGCCGTCCTCCATCCTAACCTATACTAGGTACGGAAGTAGGCCTGCAGCCAAAAGATAATAAAAGAAAGAGAGGTGGAGAAGGGATAAAGGTCCTATAAACTTCGTTCTAGCAAGAGACACACTCAGCAGTTAGGTTAGCTCATCCTAACCTAGAGTTGTCTATTAGGGAGGAAGACTGGCAATACTTGCTATCCTCCTCCCAACCAGAACAAAGTTAGGTGAAGTTATTTCGATGGGCAACAGAGAAAACTCATTCTCCAGCCCGAGAAAAACAACACAGGACAGCCTGCTAGGCCACTAGAGGAAGGAATCATATCATAAGAATCTTTCAGACGTGGACTAGGGAAGCAAAGCTTCCTGTATCCACCCCTAACCTAGCAAAGATGACTCATTCTCTATGCTAGAGAGAAGAAGACCACAGACTAGAAACTCTGATGTTCTCCCCTAACCCAAAAAATCAGTCACTCTGGTTATCAGGTCAGGACAGACATATCCTAGAATAGTTATACCTGAATTATTATACAGATAGAACCGCTAGGATTAAGCCAAAGGCTTACGCAGAGGGGGAGATGGATTGAACTTAGCCTCCGGAGGAGAAAAGAACAATCGGGGATGTGCTTAAGTATACTACTGTACCTAGGTTACTAGCCTAGGTAAGGTAAGAATCGATTACCTAACTCACCGAAACTCTCTCGTATACAATCTTGTAAAGAACATTCAACAATATCTTACATGTATGAAATATTTGCCTATAGCTTCAATAATATAACACTCGGAAAAACTTATATCATGCATGAAAGTACTAGGGCCAGACGCCTAGGCTACTAAGCCTCGCGAAGGGCAAGATCGGTTACCTATATCACCGAACTAAAAACTAACTAACGGCATTATATAAGCATTCCTAGAGGAGCTAAATAGCTAGATTATTAAAGCATAACCAACCCGGAACGTCGCTCTAGCTAACTAAATGACCCATAGCGAGCGATAGCATCCAGGATGCCTCCGGTAGGCAACCGCTCTTGTTTACGTTAATATCACTTTTGATGTAATTCAAAACGACAAGAGCTTACATTTATACATAGTAAAGATAATACTCAACTTTCCAGAGGCAGCAGAGGCCGGAGAAGTCATCAAAATGTTGAATAAAATCCGAAATAACGAGAGAACACAAGGGAAAACACCGAGTAGTAGAGCTACACGAAAAGGAATAAAGAGGACGCTACCGCCTTCATCAGATACACACTGGAAACAGAATAGGAGAGATGCCTTATGAGCGGCTCTCTTTTCATTCTCGTTTCAGATTCTTGTCACTGTAACCCCTCAAAGCGTTAATACTGTTCGGGGTGAAGATAGCTATGTGACGTGTCAAGAATACGTCCTCTGATATTATGAGATATCCCTGTGAGATTATTTAGGGATATTCGCTCCAGGAATTAGAATTCTGGATACCTTAAGGTAAAATTCTGTGGGAATATCACTGTAGTCAAATATACCCTAGGAAGCTACCTATTAGGAACTTCCATCAGGACGACATGGCCTGAGTCCAAAAAAATAGTCATACACAGCGAACTTTACAGAGTAAATCAGTGGTGGTTTAATGGTAACATTTTCTCCAACCTAGTATTTCAAGACTAACTTGAAAACATTTGTCTAAAAGTGCTAATCTATCGACTACTTTTTTATTTTGTATACGAGAGGGAAAATTCTATTTTATACTAGGGATGTAGCTGAGTAATTTATATAGATATTATTACGAACTATTGAAACAAATGAATGTAATGCCCCAAAATATCAGAAAATATTACCAATGATTTTTTTCTAATAACACTGTAACAGAGAGATGGATATAAAGTGATAGATTTCACCTCTGAAATGCATAACTGTATTATATGTAAATTATTATTCTGCATAAGGAAGTAAACATTCATGTTCGGACCGGAATAAATTATATGGAATATTTTACGATACATAATTTTTGGTGATTTAGGCTTAATTAACAAGTGGCAAAATTTTATGAATTTTTCTGTTGTTTTGATAGATACCTGAGATTTTGATCCAAGCAAAATTACACACAGTGTTCTCCAATTATTGTAAAATTACTTGATAAATACAATTTTCTAGATATACTGAAGCCATACTAATAATTTTTGAATGTACAGACGCTAATAAAAACTCATGACCAATGAAACCATTTCGCTATTTTCTATGAAAACATATATATCATAATATTTAGATATTCCCTTTAATAACGTCATCTCTCTCTCTCTCTCTCTCTCTCTCTCTCTCTCTCTCTCTCTCTCTCTCTCTCTCTCTCTCTCTCTCTGAGAGAGAGAGAGAGAGAGAGAGAGAGAGAGAGAGAAAGAGAGAGATGAATTATATATATATATATATATATATATATATATATATATATATATATATATATATATATATATATATATATATATATATTTATATATATATATTTATTCATTTATATATATGTGTATATATATACATATACATACACACACACACACACACACACACACACATATATATATATATATATATATATATATATATATATATATATATATATATATATATATATATATATATATATATATATATATCTGTATATATATATATATATATATATATATATATATATATATATATATATGTGTGTGTGTGTGTGTGTGTGTGTGTGTGTGTGTAACTGTATACATACATACCTACTACCAAAAGTACTAGGTTGCCCAGGGCACCAGCCACCCGTTGAGATACTACCGCTAGAGAATTATGGGGTCTTTTTACTGGCCAGACAGTACAGTACAACATTTGATCCTTTTCTCTTGTTCCGGTTTATTTTCCCTTTGCCTTCACACACACACACACCGAATAGTCTAGCCTATTCTTTACATAGTCTCCTCTGCCCTCATTCCCCTGAAAAAACTGAGATTACCGAACAATTCTTCTTCTTCTAAGGGGTTATTGCACTGCAATTGTTCAGTGGCCACTTTACTCTTGGTAACGAAACAAGATACTCTTTAGATATGGCACGGTTGAGATACTATACCTAGACCGTGGCTATGGTAAGCAGCTCTTCTAGGAGAAGGACAATCCGAAATTAAACATTTATTCTACAGTCATAGTAGTGCCATAGCCTTTGTACCATGGTCTTTCACTGTCTTAGGTTAGATTCTCTTGCTTGAGGTTACACTCGGTCAAACTATTCTATCTTATTTCTCCTCCTCTGGTTTTGTTAAAGTTTTTTTAGTTTATATAGGAGATATTTATTTTAATGTTGTTACTCTTCTTAAAATATTCAATTTTTCCTTGTTTCCTTTCCTCACTGGACTATTTTCCTTGTTGAAGCCCCTGGGCTTATAGCATCCAGCTTTTCCAACGAGGGATGTAGCTTAGCCAGTAATAATAATAATAATAATAATAATAATAATAATAATAATAATAATAATAATAATAATAAAAATAACAATAACAACAATAATAATAATATTAATAACAACAACAATAATAATGATAGAAATGATAATAATAATAATAATAATAATAATAATAATAATAATAATAATAATAATAATAATAATAATAATAATAATAACATTGGTATATTAGTACATAAGGAATGCAAATGTAGTCTTTCTATCAAAACTGTCTCTTTTACGAAAACTTTATCTTCTTTTTTTTCTCGTAAACATTCCTACTTATTCCAACAAAGTGTTTTCATAATATGACATCTTTTAATTAAATAAGATTAAAATTCGAAGACAAAATAATAAACATTGTTGGAGAGAGAGAGAGAGAGAGAGAGAGAGAGAGAGAGAGAGAGAGAGAGAGAGAGAGAGAGAGAGATGTGGTGGGGTATTGATAAATCCATCCATACATTTAGAATACAAATTATCATAGTATTCCCGAAACCAAGGGAAAAGCCTAAAACAATACCCTCAAGTAAGCAATTAAAACTCAACCTGGTAATTTTCCTGATGAAGCATATGAAAAAAGCAGAATAAAAGGGGAATGTGGCATAGTTTCCCCTCTCCAATCCTTTTCTGCCCTTGTGTTCCCCTCTTCCTGCCACCGGAGGGGAATATGACCCATCAAGCACAACTATTTACTAACGGTCCAACTGCTCTTAGGCATGACACCTGTGAGGGAGGCGTTCTCTTCTTTTCTATTTCCTTTATTTTCAGCAAAAAATAATCAGTATTTTTTACTTATTTTTTTCATCATTGGGCATCAGGTATTATGAACAGAAAGAATGTATAAAGAAAATATATTTATTTTCATAAAACGACATCTTATTACTGAATTAGGTATTTGATAGAATTAATTCTTAAATTGGAAATTAGTAATGTTGGATTTATATATTAAATATAATTGAAAATTATACAAAAACTTCAGTTATGATATAGTCTTACTCAAAAAATTAAAAATAAATAAATATGAATAATGATAATAGTAATAACATCCAAAATAGTCATGACAGGTTAGACGTTTTCATCATCATTATAACAGTGAAGAGTAGGTTACTCTAAGACATCATATAAACGTATTTTTGAGCGCATGCCTTTGTACCTGAACATGCAAAATGCTTAAGAAAAGCGTGAATATGTATAAGCATTTGTATAAACTAAAACAGTATGGCCAGAATTATCAAATGAGATTCATAAACAAGTGTGCACATTACCACAGAGATGAGAACCTAAAGAGAATGCTATAAAAGTTCCAACGCACCAGAATCAACAGCAATAAATCCTTTTTAGTAACTTTCTCGTA
>NC_090739.1:106922864-106955364 GCF_036898095.1 Palaemon carinicauda | reverse complement strand
CTACTTACAACCATACTTTGAGTTTTGTTAGGATTCAACTTCATACCCCATAATTTGCACCATGCACTAATTCTAGCTAAATCTCTATTAAGGGATTCACCAACCCTAGATCTACATTCAGGGGATGGAATTGATGCAAAGAGAGTAGCATCATCTGCATATGCAACAAGCTTGTTTTCTAGGCCAAACCACATGTCATGTGTATATAGTATGAAAAGTAATGGGCCAAGAACACTACCCTGTGGAACACCGGATATCACATTCCTATAATCACTATGGTGCCCATCAACAACAACTCTTTGAGATCTATTACTTAAAAAATCAATAATAATGCTAAGAAACGACCCACCCACTCCCAACTGTTTCAGTTTGAAAACAAGGGCCTCGTGATTAACACGGTCAAAGGCAGCACTAAAATCAAGGCCAATCATACGAACTTCCCGACCACAATCAAGGGATTTATGTACAGCATTGGAGATTGTAAGAAGGGCATCACATGCTCCAAGGCCTTTACGAAAACCAAATTGCAAACTAGGGAAGAGATGATTACCTTCAGCAAACCTATTAAGACGTTTTGCCATAAGACGTTCAAAAACTTTAGATAATATGGGAGTTATGGAAATTGGGCGGTAATCAGTGGGACTTGAGCTACCACAAACACATTTACATAGAGGAGTAACATTACCAATTCTCCAACTAGTGCTAAAAGCTCCTCTTCTTGCTAACTTGCGCAAAATAACAGATAACTTTGGAGCTAAGATATCTGCTGTCTTTATAAAAAACAAAGGAAAAATACCATTTGGGTCTACACCTCCATAAGCATCAAGCTCCACCAACAGAGCTTTAATCTTACGAGATCGAAAAGCTAAACTAGTTAGTTTAGCCTCAGGAAAACAGGAAGGAGGAAGTTCAAGTTTTTCATTACTCCTACTAATGCATATCAGACCCTATGACATACTGTTTTTCGCAAATATCTTTGAAACGAAAACTCGGATCAGCATGGTGCTTTGGCAAAGATTGTTTCACACACTCCGCTACTTTTTGACACTATTGTACATTGTCAAATGCTGCTAATTATGGCGTTTACTCTTGACTGTGAAGTCAAAAACTTGCGTGAGCCATTTACACATCCGAACAGGTGAGGCATGACGTAGTAGTGACGTCCATTCATCCACGAACTCCGCCCCTGCCTTCCCCTACTACCACCATCCCTCCCTTTCTTTCCCTCCTACCCTACTCCTACTCCCTATTCCCGCCCTCTTTCACCTCCATACCTCCCTTTCATCTCCCTCAATTACCCTTCTCTCTCTCTCTCTCTCTCTCTCTCTCTCTCTGCACACAAAGAAATGAAGCTATGCACACATGACTTATTTACAATGGCGGATAACTCGAATGTATATATGTTAAGTATGGTAGGGTGTTTTATGTATGACCCTGATTCCTGTTCCAGCGCAACCTGTTGTTGCTTAATTATTTTATGAGGTTTGTTTGACAATTATACAACCATTGAAAGTTATACGAGTATGCGACCCTAATACTCATAGGTTATGTTGAACGTATGATGGGATGAAGGTTGTAGCTGACGCTTGGTCATTTATAAGAAATTGTGTAAGAGATGGAAAGGAAAAGGGTGGAACTGAAGTGGAAATTCGATGCAGAGTAAAAGCTTAAAACGAAATTGAAGTGATAAATATATGAATAATTTATTCTAATATCAGGAAAAGGCTGCCATGTGTTAAGAAGTCATTGCAGACATAAATAGACACCGAGTATATGATGGCTTGATTAATACTATAAGTAACTGACCACATATTTTACTTTTAATATTCATCACTCTCGACAAACAGGTCATCTTCCTCATCACTGTTACCTTCTGCACTTACCAAATACGGTATAACCGTCAAAGAAGCAAGAACCATCGATTACGATTGTTTGCATAAACGATCAAACTTTACTCGGCATATGATTTTTATTAATCTGTCATTAATTCGTCATACTTGTGTCTGGCTTCATATACCGTGTAGCCTCAAGAGAGAGAGAGAGAGAGAGGGGGGGGGGATGAGGAAGGGGTAAGGGAGGTATGGAGGAGAAAGAGGTAGGGGGATAAGGAGAGGGGTAAGAGGGGAGGAAAGGGAGTAGGGGAAGCCCGGAGTGGAGGTAGTGGGTGGATAGACGTCACAAATACGTCACGCCTCACCTGTTCGAATGTGTAGTAGCTCACGCAGGTTTTTGACTTCACAGTCAAGAGTAAACGCCATAATTAGCCGCATTTGACAGTGTACAATATTGGTGAAAATTAGCGGAGTGTGTGAAACACTCTGTGCTAAAGCACCATGTTGATCCGAGTCTTCGTTTCAAAGATATTTGCGAAAAACAGTATGTCATAGGGTCTGATATGCATAGGTAAGTCTATTAGAGTGGGTTATATATGGCGCCCTTTCTGGCTTCTTATTTTATATTATGAATAAATCATCTATTATATTATATAATTCCTGGTGTATTTGGTAATCAATTTAAAACAAAAGACATTGATTTTCAAAATTGGAATTTTTACCATCTGACGACTGATGAACTTACAATACTTGCTTTTTATATTGCTATTATGTTTTAACGAACATATTTTAATTATCTTTTGATTAGATATGTTCATTAAATATCAATAAATACTCTAACTTATGTCACATTTAGGCTATTTAAAAAATAGTAGAATATCGAACTCCTTGATCCCCTATTACCTTCTGTCATTATAATTGTAATTATGTAAACATTTAAATACATACACACACACGTATGTATATATATATATATATATAATATATATATATATATATATATATATATATATATATATATATATATATATATATATATATATATATATACAACAACAACAAAGATAAGAATAGGGAAGTGGGGAATGGGGGATAAGGAAGAGTACCCTTGGATACAATCCAGTTTATAGCCACAGGGCAGCTACTCGGGATGGGAAGGAGTAAGGAAAAAGGGGGAAAATAGTATAGGAGTATATATATATCTATATATACATATATACATATATATATATATATATATATATATATATATATATATATATATATATATATATATACATATATATATATATATATATATATATATATATATATATATATATATATATATATATATATATATATATATATATATAAACACTATATATGATTTTTTGTTATTGTTATGTAAACTTCTACTTCTTTTAGATTTATTTTTATCTCTTTTCGATATGACATTTGAAATAAATTTTGTTGCTGTTCATTGTGTCTTTAGGCTCTATTCATATAAGAACCTTTATAAAAAGAAAGAAAAGAACAAAACTACGGAAAAATTGAAAAAAAGTATTCGAAAATTAAAGATAGAAAGTAACACAAAAAGCAATGAAGGAAAAAAGGAAGGAAAGCAGACGATAGAAAAGAAAATGGGAAAAAGTAAATAGGACAAAATAGAATTTGGTGGTTCACGTTAATATGACTTACAGGTAATAAACTACAAATTGCCCATACGTACTGATAAAACTCTATTTACAGTAAGTTATGCTGACATGAGACCAATACAGAATTGGCCAAAGGGATTATTCCTTGCTATAAACTGTTAGCTGAAGAGAGAGAGAGAGAGAGAGAGAGAGAGAGAGAGAGAGAGAGAGAGAGAGGGGGGGGGGGTTGGAGTTGGAGATAAACCAGTGTCTTCACATTGTTAAATATTTATATTGATGACATGTCCGGATTTCTTGGAAGCATATAATGGTTTTATCATGTAATATAAAAATATTACTTATCTGAGACATGAATTATGGGGTTATTCTGATCAATAGAAGACAAATATAGTGATATACCATTATAGAGATGAATGATGCCCTAGAAGAAGACTTAATTTAGAGGTGAGACTGATGTTTCATGGAGGGTATTCCCTAAAGATTGATGCATTTAACGTTTCACAAAACACCATTGCAATAGTCTTCTATTCTACTTGCCTAATTTCTTTCCATAATCCTAGTCGTTTCCAATTAAACTATGTTTTATATATATATATATATATATATATATATATATATATATATATATATATATATATATATATATATATATATTGTACAGATGAATTCGAATACAACGTCCACTTTGTAAAGGCGTTCCCAGTGGAGCCTCTCTCCTGAACGAGGGTCGCATGTGGAAATTGTAAAATCTAATAACACGGCATTTCTCACAGATCTTTTGTAGGACGTGTTAGGCCTGTTGAACCTAAAGCGCTTTGTAGACGTGTGTATAGCATTGCTAATTCCTCAAGTCTTCTCTGTTGCTTACAGCATAGCTCACAGGACTTCCAGTTCTATACATTGCTTTGAAACTTATACAGGAAAATTAAAGTAATTCTTTCAGGTACATTACAAACTTAGATAATGATATAAGTAGTTGTAATGTATCTATCTATATAGCTAAAAGAGTATTCATATATCTGCCCCCCCCCCACACACACACATATTTATATATATATCATATATATACACATATATACATGTATATATATATATAAAACACGTACATATATATATATATATATATATATATATATATATATATATATATATATATATATATACATATTTGGCAGTTTATTTATCTAGCTATATATCTATCTATCTATCTATATGCATATATATATATATCTATATATATATATATATATATATATATATATATATATATATATATATATATATATATATATATATATGAATTGTTTCACATTGTTAAGGATTCTATGCCATTGTTATCCTCAGTCGTTTTATTGATAAGGTTATGATGCAAAGTAAGAAAAACAAACAGTCATTTCCAGATCGTCTTTCTGTTAAGACCCAGTCGCATCTTGTCGCTGTCCACCACCTTCCTGTTCCCCGCTGCTCCATACACGTGACGATGTCGCCCAAACATATATATATATATATATATATATATATATATATATATATATATATATATATATGCGTGTGTGGTGTATATACATACATATCCTTATAAACACAGACACATGTGTGATACACACACACATATATATGTATATATATATATATATATATATATATATATATATATATATATATATATATATGTATATATACATATATATACACAGTACGTATATATATATATATATATATATATATATATATATATATATATATATATATATATGTGTGTGTGTGTGTGTGTGTGTGTGTGTGTGTGCTCCTATGTATGTGAGTGTATATGCATGCATATACGCTTGTGCGTACATCCATGAACACCAAATTTAAAAACGTTGTAAATCATCTCTAACCCCTGAAGTATTTCACAACTTCAGCAAATGACCAATTTGTAATCAGAGATAAGGAAGCATCTGCTTTACCTCTATGATTTGCTTAACGATGCCCTTTATTCCAGCAAACTGCTCATTAGATAACCTATTATTTATTGTATCAAAGCAACAATTCACATAAACAGAGATATAAATAAGACATGCTGACATTATCTCGCAAATATAAACTTTACGGTTTTGTTTTCGAGCTGGAAACTTAATCCATCTCTTTTCTTGAAGTACCAATGGAACTCCAAAATAATGAGTTGTTTACAAAAGTAAATGGGGCTTGTTAAATTATCAGGTTGTTTGAGGAGGATTTATTCTGGGTACAAAAAATTTATAACCTATGTTGTTATTTGAAGCAGACCCCATTAATGGAGTTATTGTTCCCTTCACATTTCTTAACCATTTCAAAGTTTATGTATCATTCTCCACAACTGTGCATTGTTAAAAATGTTATTCCATTGAACAGGAAAATTCGATTTCATTGATTTACCACACTCGCAAATGAACAAACACACTCACAGACGTGCACACACACACACACACATATATATATATATATATATATATATATATATATATATATATATGTATATATATATATATATATTTATATATATACATATATATATATATATATATATATATATATATATATATATATATGTGTGTGTGTGTGTGTGTGTGTATGTGTGTGCATACACATGCTTATATGTTGGTAAATAACTATCTATCTAGTAGAATGGAAGTGAGTTGAAAAGTTGAATATAATCCATTGAACGTGAATCTAGAATATCTTTCAAAATGTGACCGAACAACGGACAAAATATTTTTGTCTCACCTGGATACAAAATGTTAGAAACATTATATGACTTACGTTATTGAAAAAAGAAAGTACGAAAATATGAAGAATTATGATCTGTATGCTACTGTTAGCACCAGACCGGAAAATAATGAAAAAGAATGTGGGACAGAAATTAGGCCTAAAAGAAAATAGAATGTCGTCGCAAACCTCTTCTCTCTCTTTTTCTTTTGTCTTTCTTTTTTTGGGGTGGCAATTTTATTTACGATGCCCGTGGCACACTTTTGGATGAGCATTGGTGAGATAAAAGGTCATTTCGGTTTTCGTGGGATTTTTATTAGGGCGAAGCGTACGTCACTGCAGAGCCAGAACTAGGACTTAAAAATTTGCCTAATTTAAAGTATTTTGCCATCAGTATATAAAATGAATAACTTTGAGAATAGAAGAAAGATAAAGAAAAAAGAAACTTTACTTGTCCAAGGATTTTATTGCTATCTGAATCATCATCATCATGAGCCGTAACTAGTTCACTACTTATGGCCTTTCTATGCCAGTCTTTGCAAGAAAATTTCCTTAGTTCGTCAATCCATCGTCTTCTTTTCCTTCCCCTGCTTCTTTTACAATCTCTAGGGACCCATTCTGTTATTCTTAAAAGCCATCTATTATCAGCCATTTTCATTATATATCCTGCCCGTGTTCATTTCTTTTTCTTACACGTTAGAATATCCTCTACTTTTATTTGCTCTCAAATCCGTGTTGCTCCTTTTCTGACTTTTAGTGTTATTCCCATCAATATAATTTCCCTAGCTATTTGAGTTGTAATTCCCGTATGTTCTAAGGCTTTAGTAAGGCCTCAAGTTTTTGATGCATAAGTCAATACCGGTAGGACCATCTCATTAAATATTTTTCTTTTAGAGAATATGGCATTTTAATTTTCATAATCTCATCTATCAAATGCTGATTGTCCCATGCTAATCCTCCTTTTAGTTTCGGTTTCGTGTCCTGAAGAAACACTTACTGTCGGTCGTAAGTACTTACATTCATTAAAAATCCCTAGAGGTTCGTCCGTAATCCTTATTTATTTTTTCTTCGCATTTTCATTGAATATTATCTTAGTTTTACTTATATTCAATACTTATTTTCAGTTTTATACATATATATATATATATATAAATATATATATATATATATATATATATATATATATATATATATATATATATATACATATATATATATATATATATATATATATATATATATATATATATATATATATATATATATATATATATATATATATATATATATATATATATATATATATATGCTTATAAATGTGTATATATATATATATATATATATATATATATATATATATATATATATATATATATATATATGTATATATATATATATATATATATATATATATATATATATATATATGCATACACACATATACATACTTACATACATACATACATCACGAAACTAGTCAGGACTTCATCTTATATATCATATTTTCCTACCCCCTGTGGTTCTTTTGCTTCTGTGCATCACGTTTCCCTGAAATTTTTACGCATGTATATATACTGTATATATATATATATATATATATATATATATATATATATATATATATATATATATATATATATATACTGTATTTACTTAAGGTATCATCCTTATTGGAATGGTCTCGCCAAATACAAATTAAAGTTAGGTTGTAGTCACTCAAGTCTCCATACATTGCGCATTGCACATTACTTGTTGTTTAATTGGTAAAAGTACAGTACTAACCTGCATAGGTTGTACTAACCGTGTGTCACACAATTGTACATAATTCCTTTTGTATATGTTATGCTTGTATCTTCGCTCTTCCCTCGCACTAAAACGAACTTGAAAATTCATGTCTGCTGTTTTCCTCTGTTACATTGTCATTTCCTTGAACATGTATTTTCCTGTTGCCTTTAGGTTTTGTAAATAAAGGAGAGTGTTCTTTAATATAGGACTCAGTTAATTGCTTCCTGCCTTTGAGTCACAACCTTCTCTCGGCCCGTCACAAGGTCATGCGTCAATAGGTATTATTACAAAAGTCGAAATGAGATTAATATTACTGGTACCTCGATTACGACATTTTCTGCTTTTTAATTTTTAGGCAGAATATGAATAAAAGAAAATGCGTTAAAATACTGAAAATTGTTAGAAATGACCTGCGCCTTATATTTCAAGGCATTTATAAGATGGGAAATCTACTGCATTTTGAAATAGTGTTATTTTTTTTTTTTATTATTATTATTATCCGCGACGTAGCGAAGTAGATACATGGTCTTATTGCATTTTCGTCCAGAGACTGGCATTATTTCATTCCAAGTCCATAATATACTCTGTGAACGTTCATTCTCTTTGGATACCCTGGAAATGGAAGCTAGGAATATCCAACTGCTCACTTGGAAACAGGTTTCTGGAAAATCAAATCCAAATGTTTCCAGAAGTTGAAGTGACGCAGGTTCGGCTGAATTAGAACTTTATCATTCCGGTGGGAAAAGGAGAACTGAAGCCATTCCGAAATTTTATTTGTTATAAAGGGAACATATTGTTCCCTGCTGTCTGTTTCCCTAGAAGTATGTTTTAGATCACATATTCTTTAATGTAAGTCGGTGTATCAGTTTTTATTTTATTCATTTATCTATTTCCAATATTGCATGTGAAAAACACGAATACTTCTTTATTTCCTTTTATAGGTTATATACAAGTATTTTTCCATTTCAAATACGTTACTTTGTTTTTTATCTAAAGCTCTTAACCCTGCTATTCCTGGAAGGTTGTTAATAGTTCAAACCTCAAGTAATTAACATGGCACTTTTCTGCTTGGTTTTTGCATGTGTTGTCTAAGTAAGTATATTTTACGAGAGAGAGAGAGAGAGAGAGAGAGAGAGAGAGAGAGAGAGAGAGAGAGAGAGAGAGAGAGAGAGAGAGAGAGAGAGAGAGATGAATTGTTACCCGACTCCAGAGATTAACCAAAATATTTATTTTTCTTGCAAAACATACGTCTACTTTCCCAGAGAAGAAAAAATCGACGTTGGGGAAAAGGACCTGCCTATTTTTTTTTTTTTTAATAATAGAAAATAGCCATATATTTCTATGGCAACGTAAGCAAAAGAACGATGAATATTGTTTAATCTTTTTAAACTTGCTGCTGTCCATCCAAGAAAACTTCTATTTTATTTATACTCATCACTAACGGAAAAGGCTTTTTCATAATTCCATCTATTCTGTGATTAGACATGTCCCCTTTTTGGTCGTTTCTTGCTGTCTTATACTATTTCACTTTGCCTTCAAAAATGTCTAAATTTTCCTTCATCCTCAATTACTCTTTTTCTCTTTCAAAAGAAATCATCTCAGGGGGTAAGGACTCGACTCCCTGAACCTTTTGTGAGAAGCAGAGGAAACCTAAGTGGGAAAAATAACTTAGATAAGACTTTCTACTGAAATAGATCTGGAAATGCCTTACATATTATTATTATTATTATTATTATTATTATTATTATTATTATTATCACAATCTAAGCTATAGCCCTATTTGTAAAAGCAAGATGCTCTAAGCCCAGGGGCTCCAAAAGGGAAAAATAGCCCAGTGAGGAAAGGCAACAAGAAAATAAAAAACTATAAGAGAAGTCATGTATAATCAAAACAAAATATATTAAGAAAAGTATCAACATCAAATTCTGTTATATAATCTTTATTCTCCACAACGATAAAGTTCACTTGAAGTGAAAATAGCTTTAAATTTAAACCCCAATCAAACCATTACTATTTAACTCTTGATATAAGAAAATTGTGATGTCCTCTCCTGGAAAGTTTAAATTTCCGAAAGACAACGAACGAATATACAAACTAGAGGGGCATTCAGTAGAGCGCAGACCTCAGCCGAAGCAGCTTATTTCCCGACCTTATTCTCAACCTTGACCTCTGACCTTTGACAACTTGTATTAATTAGCGTAGATTTTCATGCACTGAAATATGAACCAAGTTTGAAGTTCTTGTGACAACGATGTCCAAACTTATATCTGATTACGGGAATTGGACATTTTGCTTGATAGTGACCTTGACCTTTGACCTTGACTTTCCAAAATTTAATCATTTCCACTGCACGTTTCATTACTTTACGATTAAAATTGTGGCCAGGAAGCCGTTCAGAGACAAACACTCACACAAACAAACACTCAAACACACAAACAGGAAGTAAAACATTACCTCCTTCTAACTTCGTTGGCGGATATAATAACTAGCTTTATGGATGGTAGAACCAGGGTTCTCTTTTAAATAGGAGATTTTAAGGCTGGGTTATCTTTGGCCAGGTCCTAAAAGCAATTCGAAGGTATCCTTACAATAAATAGAGTATTCATTACCAATTTAAAGGGTCACTTATATATTTCTTATCATTATTAAATATTGATCATGGAAAAGTTTGTCAGATTAGGAGTATTTAGTCAAATATATTAGGTTTTGTGGATTTATTTCAATTAAAAGTCTTCTTTTACATTATATAACTTTCCGTGCCGGGTATAACCAGCCATTTTGCTCCAATAACTATTATTCTCATTCCGCATGGTTTTTGGCTTATTTCTCTTCAACTCGCATTTAAATCCTTTTTCATTTTCTCTTATCTCAATAAGGTTTAATTCAGAGAGGATTTTTTTTTTTTGAAACAGGACCATAATCAATTAATTTATGACATAGTTTCCCACAACTAATATTGTCGTATGAGGTTATCTATAGCACGATCAATTCTTTAGCATATTTATAAACAATATCAAGTTTACGAAAGTTTTTTGCATATGCTTATTTTGCTAACTACATATAAACTAAAATTTGTTTGGAACACCATAGTTTATATTTTTCTCATCTTTAACTATTACAGTAAATAAAAACGGAGGGGACATCACATATATTAAAAATACATCTTTGTGATGAATTTCACAAAGCAAAACCTTTCTTGAATGTAGAGGAGGGAAGCAATATGCCTGTCTTCTCTTTCACAAGATTCGTCTTTTTTTCCTCTTCTTCAAATTGGCCAACTGTTGCTCATCGAGATCTCATAGAAAATCACAGGAAAAAAATTTAACTAATGAGTCTGTCTTTTAACAGACCTTTGTTCAAATTTCTGCTGAAGGAACAATAGAGGGATGTTTTATTTCTAGTCTTATTTTTTATTGCTAAAAATTGACAGTTTGTGTATAAGCGCTGGAACATTAGAATGAATACGACATAGCTAAGATGTGTAGCAAACAGCTGAGAATGTTTGGGGTCATTCAGGAAATACAATACCAGATTAAGAGAAGGAAATGTAGAATAGTTTACAAGAGAAACTCTCTCTCTCTCTCTCTCTCTCTCTCTCTCTCTCTCTCTCTCTCTCTCTCTCTCTCCTCTCTCTCTCTCTCTCTGCATATGCATGTATATACACATACATACATGTGTGTATATATTTGTACATTTATTGTATGTATACACATTATTAGATTAAAGTAAATTCATTATAATTTGATTATAAGTTGTTAATACTTTTCCAACCTTTTGATCTTGCTTTAGTTTTTAGTTTATTAATAAGCCAGCGTCATTCTTAGTTTGATGAACTCTGTAGAGAGTCATATGACTTCTCAGTTTTGTTTTTGTTTACCACCTTCTCCCCCGGTATTAGTGAACTACTGAAGTGCCTTACTAACGATCGCTGTTTTTCTCTCCTATGAGCTGTGTTGACTCGAGTGAAAGGCTTGATCGAATGGTGGTGATAAGTGACAGAGTTAGTTCGAGTTCCTACTCACAGTCTGACGCTCTGCCACTTCATCTTGGTGACCTTTGGAGTTTTTGAAGCACGTCCTTCGCTACTTTGTGTGTGGTCGCTGGTGTTTGTCACCCGCGGCATTCATCAGCCACGTCCCTTCCCTCGTTCGTCGGAGGATTTGCGAACGAGTTGGCCCGTTTCTACCGAGAACGGTGCGGTTTGCGACGTGCGAGATCCGTTGAAGTCCCGGATTCTCGGAGGCTACCACCCTTGGCGTTCCTGTGGCATTTTGGATTGCCTTCGGGCATTGCAGCGATCCAGTTGACCTGCTCATCAGCGTCAGTGAGTTCTTGGAACTCGTGGAGATATGTAGGGCGGCATACTACAGGTATGAGATATTTTTAATGTTATTTACGACGATCGTGGATCGCAGAGTACCTGTAGGTGTGCACGCCCTTGTTTGCAGTACGGTCTTCTGGACCCTGGATGGCCTGATGGGACAATCTACCGAGCTTTTTGTGATTATTCTCTGTGTAAATTTGTAAGATTATTTGGTTTTTGTGATTTATCATTTATTAAGTTAAGTTTAACATTTAAGTTAGTTTGTTTGTGCTAGGTAGGAATAATATTAAGTTTCTCATTTATTTTCTCTTTCTTCCTTCTACCTATCTTAGTTTGTTAGGTTAGTTTTTCTGGCCAGTGATTTTGAAAGGTAGCTGCCTGAAATGTTGTATTTAAAATCTTCCTATTTCTTAGCCTAGGGATTAACTTAGTTGTAGGTGATCTTTTAAAGATCTTAAGGTTGGTTTTCCCTCAATTTGTACATTCATTAATTTTGTTTATTATCTTTACCAACCATTACTTATATTTGTTTTGTTTGTAAATAAATATTGTAACTTTTATTGAGGTGTTTGTTCTTTTGTTCCCAAATTGCTGTGTTACATTTTTACTGACCGCAAATTTCTGAATAGAAAGAACCCTTGAAATTACGGCCGTAAATACGGTCGTAACAATTTGGCGACCGTGACAGGATTTGCGCTCAGGTGTACACAGTAGTTGGGACTTTGGAACGCTCCTCAGTGGGGGTTATAGTATTTATTTATTTTTGGAAATACCTTTCCCTCCTATCACTATGGCCAATTTGGATGACTTTGAGTTTAGTCCTGCTGAGTTTTTAGGGTCAGCCGACTGTATTAGTCATTTACCAATACTAGGTAAGGAATATCTGGTTAGTTGTGCTAGATGGTTGGGTATTCCTTTCAAAGGGACTGATACAAAGAGGAAATTGCTAATAATGGTAAAGAACTGTGTCATGCAAGGTTTGGCTGAGGCTGAAGGATTACTTGGTGAAAATATTAGTGATAGAGGTAGTGAATTAGGAAATGATGATAGGGTAGTTGCAGATGATAATGGCATTAGTGGTGGTGCAGGTTTTTCGTTATTTGATGATCCTCCTCAGACTGGAGTTATTTATGAAGGTCCGGCCAATTTGCTGCCAAAGGGAAATATATCCACAAACCCTTTCTTGTCTGAAGAGAATTTAGGGCCAGCAGTTCCTACTGTTCCTGTAAATTCTAGTTCCAAGGAAATTCAGGAATATGACTTAATTTGTAAAAGGATAGAGTTGTTGAAATTGGAACATGCGGAGAACGAGAGGGTGAGGAGGCATGAGATAGAGATGGCCAACATTAATTTGGAAATGGCTAGGTTACAGGGGGCTCCAAACCAATTTAGTACCCCACGAGGTAGCCAGCCTGAAAGGTTTAATATTGGGGCTGCATTAAAATTGGTCCCCATTTTCGATGAAAGAAATGTTCCAGAATTCTTCAAGGCCTTTGAGAGGGTGTCTACACGATTGTCTTGGCCACCAGAGATGTGGACGGTGCTAATCCAGTGTAAATTGGTAGGCAAGGCAATCAGGGTATATAATGCCTTGGAGGAAGGGATAGCCAGGGATTATCACAAGGTAAAGGCACTAATTTTAAAAGCGTATGATTTGGTCCCTGAGGCATACAGATTAAAGTTTAGAAATTTTAATAAACATCCTTCCTTATCGTATGTAGAATTTGCCAGGTTCAAGGAGGAACAGTTTGACGACTGGTTGAAAAGTCGTCAAGTTGTCACTTTTTCTTCCTTGAGAGAACTAATGCTTTTGGAGGAGTTTAAGAAATCTTGCTCCAAAGAACTAAGAATTTATTTGGAAGAAGTAAAGGTCACTAATTTAGGTAAGGCAGCTCAAGTGGCTGACGAATTTGTCTTGACTCATAGAACAGGTTCAGGCAATTTCGTCAGCAAAGATAAAAGTAATAATGTAGTAGAGTCAGCGAATTTTCATAAAGGAGTAAGAGGTGATAATAATAAGCCTAAGAATTCAGTGGTTCAAAATAATTTCCAGGCTAGTAACAATGGAAGATTCACGGGTAAACCTGGTACTCGTGTATTTTCCAATGGAGGTAGTACTGGAACAAGAAACAATAATGTGAAGACTTGTTTCTGGTGTAAGAAACCCGGTCATTTCCAGGCTCAATGTCAAGCCAGAACAAATTATCTTCAAAAAAATAATCCTGTGGCTTTAATGCCAAGTACATCTCCTGACGTAAAATTACCCATAATTAGTAGTGATACTGGTAGTAATTGTACGCCTGGAGATGGAAATAATAATCCACAGGAATGACTGAAGTATGATAAATACATATGGCCTGGTAAAGTAATATATAATTCTGTCATTATTGATGTTAAGTTCTTGAGAGATACAGGGTCTGCTCGTTCGTTGGTGCTGGAAAGCAGTTTGAAGGGTTTGGTGAAGTATTCAGGGAACTTTATTGTTCTGGGAGGTTTCCCGAACACAATAGTTTCGGCTCCTTTAGCAGAGGTAATGTTGTCATTCCCTGGGTATTATGGAAAGATCGAGTTGGCCGTTGTTGAGAGTCTTCCTATAGCTGGTATTGATGGCATATTAGGAAATGATATGGTTAATAGTGATGGCCAGGAATTATTTCCGATATTGTCAATCAATAAGTGTCCAGTGGCGGTTACCACTAGAGCTGCAGCAAGAGCTGCAGACTTATTAAATAATGATGAAGAGTTAAATTTGAGTAGTTTAGAGGTAGATGTAGATGCAGGAAGACCCGGGTCAGTAGTAAGTAATGTAGTAAGTAGTGATAATATAATTCCAGATTGGGATCGAACAGCTTTTATTGAAGCCCAGAAAAGAGAGTATAATTTTAATTTGGGTGATACTTCTGACTTGACAAAGCCTCGATTCTGGGTAAAAAAGGGCCTGTTATATAGGGTGAGTCGTCCCCTGATTGCTAATGATCCCCAAATATCTCGTATTGAGCAAATAGTGGTGCCTTCTCACTTTCAGAGACAAATATTAAATATATCTCATGATGATGCATTCTCTGGTCATTTTGGTGTCTGGAAGACGTTCCGTCGGTTAGCTAAATGTTTTTGGTGGCCAGGAATGAAATCGTCAGTAAAACAATATGTGAAAGAATGTCCAGTGTGCCAAGTGGTAGGTAAACCTAATCAGACAATTGTAAAAGCACCTTTATATCCTATACCAGCTATTGGCGAGCCATTTAGTGAGCTAGTAGTTGATATAGTAGGTCCCCTGCCTAAAACTAAAACAGGTTTTGTATATTTACTGACTGTGATGGATCGGGCATCGCGATTTCCCGAAGCCATTCCCATGAAGAAAATCACATCTAAGGCTGTATTTGATCAATTGGTAATTTTCTTTTCGAGGTATGGAATCCCTCGTAAGATTCAAACTGATTGTGGAACTAATTTTACTAGTAAGGAATTTCGAAGTAAGTGTGCAGGTCTGGCCATTCTGCACACTACTAGTGTTCCTTACCACCCAGAAAGTCAGGGAGTGGTGGAAAGATTCCATCAAACTCTTAAATCAATTTTAAGGAGATTTTGCTATGAGCATGGAGAGGAATGGGATAAGGGTCTTCCTTTTGCTCTCTTTGCTCTTAGAAGTCATCCAAATTCATCCACGGGCGTGGCTCCTTTTGAGTTAGTCTTTGGACATAAAATAAGGGGTCCTTTAGAAATTCTATATGAAATTTTGGAGTCCGATCAAATAAAGGAGACGAACGTGGGTGAATTTGTTGATAACCTTAAAGAAAAACTTTCTAGCGCCTGGAAGTTTGCTAGAGAAAATTTAGCTAACTCTCAGGCTGCTATGAAAAGTAATTATGACAAGAAAACTCGAGCACGGTCGTTTGAGCCTGGGGAATTAGTTTTGGTGTTGGGTACTGATTCGGATAACTTCCTTGAACCCAGGTATAAGGGGCCTTGGAAGGTGTTGAGGAAGTTATCCGATCTTAATTATGAAATAGAAGCTCCCGGGACCAAACGAAAGTGTCGAATTTTTCACATTAACCGACTGAAACCTTATGTCTCTAGTAGATCTGATACTTTGGAAACCGGTTATGAATCAGTTTCTTTGGTGGCAGAGGTGCTTCCTGATGGATCTGAGGAAATAATTAATCAAGTACCTTCGGATGCTCTATCTAAGAATGTGCAATGTTTGGATGGGTTGGATGAGCATCTGAAGCATCTTGATCTAAATCAAAGAAGGGAAATGGAAGGTTTAATTCATTCTTTTTCAGATTTGGTTAGAGACTGTCCCGGATTGACTAGTTTAATTGAACATGATGTGGTAGTAGGAGAAGCTTCACCAATTAAACAAAGCCCTTATAGACTAAATCCCACTAAAATGGATATAGTCAATAAGGAAATAGAATATATGTTGAAGCATGATTTGATACAACCTTCTGTTAGTCCTTGGAGCTCCCCTATAGTATTGGTAAAGAAATCCGATGGACAGTATCGGATGTGCGTCGACTATCGTAAGGTTAATACGCATACTAAAAATGATTCCTTTCCCCTTCCTAGAATTGACGACTGCATAGACCGCATTGGTTCAGCAAAGTATATCACAAAATTGGATTTGCTCAAGGGCTACTGGCAAGTTCCTTTGTCGGATCGAGCAAGAGAGATTTCAGCATTTGTCACCCCATTCGGCTTGTATGAATGCAAGGTCATGCCTTTTGGGATGAGGAATGCTGCTTGTACTTTTCAAAGATTAATGAACCGTGTGGTCTGTGGATTAGAAGGTACTGAGATTTACATTGATGATCTTGTTGTCTACAGTAATGATTGGAAAACTCATTTACTCAGATTACGTAATGTTTTTGAAGCTCTCCGTGCTGCGGGTTTAGTCATTAACCTCGCTAAATGCGAATTTGGTAAGGCTAAAGTTGTGTATCTGGGTCATGAGGTTGGTCTGGGTCATATAGCCCCAAAACAGGCTAACGTCGAGGCTATAACTAATTTAAAGAGACCGTGCAATGTCCGAGAAGTTCGAAAGGTGTTGGGTATGATGGGCTATTATAGAAGGTTCGTTAGGAACTTTTCTGACATTGCCCGTCCCCTGAATGATCTTTTACAAAAAAATAAGAAATTCATTTGGACTAGTGATTGTGAAGAAGCATTCATAAGAATCAAGACTATTCTCATGTCTAAACCTATTTTGGTTTCTCCGAATTTTCAAGCTCCCTTTATAATTGCTGTTGACGCTAGTGATATAGGTATTGGAGGAGTTCTCTTTCAAAGGGGTGAAGACAGGGAGGTGTACCCAATTTCCTACTACAGCAAAAAGTTGTTAACGGCAGAGCGTAAGTATTCAACTATTGAGAAAGAGGCTCTCGCCCTGATCCGTACCATATCTCATTTTAAACCATACTTAACTAATCTTTCTTTTCCAGTGGAGGTATGGACGGATCATAATCCGTTAGTGTTTATTGAACGGATGAAAGGGTCGAACCAAAGAATTTTACGCTGGGCCTTGCAACTGCAAGAGCTCAACTTGGTAATTAAGCATATTAAAGGATCTGATAATAAGATCCCGGACACCTTGTCTAGGATGTAAAGTGGTTTTTTTTTTCTTTTTTTTTGGTCTCCCTGCCTCTTTCGCCCTGCTCGTTCCTCTTTGTGTTCATTTAGAGTGAAAGCAAGTACTAACTTTATGGTTTATTCCGACATCGTTCCGTTGTTTCGTTTATTTATGCGATATTTTTTTTTTTTTGCCAGTGTTATTTTTAGTTTAAGTATTAGCTGTAAGACTTATTCTGTTCTATATTAGTCTTAGTTTCTTATTAGCAGATAGATAGCTCTTTGTGCCATTTATTATGACTTTAAGTTTTAGAAAGGACTTTTGGAATTTCGGAACTTTATCATTTTCTGTGATTTAATACATTTTGCTCTTGGCTTTAGGATTTTTTTTTCAGGTTCTGTGTTTAATTAGACTGTTTATATCTTTGTATGTTTGAGTTATATTTAATGCTGACCTTTTTGTTTCAGGATGTGTAATGCACCATTGTGTGTACTGTATTATATAATCCTATGCATGTTTATATTAAGGTTATCTTTACTTTTGAGATTTATTTTATCTTTAGATTTAATTGATTCTTTAGGATGTATAAAAATTTTTACTCAATTTGATAAAAAATTTTTTTGTAGGGGGAGAAAGGTATTAGATTAAAGTAAATTCATTATAATTTGATTATAAGTTGTTAATACTTTTCCAACCTTTTGATCTTGCTTTAGTTTTTAGTTTATTAATAAGCCAGCGTCATTCTTAGTTTGATGAACTCTGTAGAGAGTCATATGACTTCTCAGTTTTGTTTTTGTTTACCACCTTCTCCCCCGGTATTAGTGAACTACTGAAGTGCCTTACTAACGATCGCTGTTTTTCTCTCCTATGAGCTGTGTTGACTCGAGTGAAAGGCTTGATCGAATGGTGGTGATAAGTGACAGAGTTAGTTCGAGTTCCTACTCACAGTCTGACGCTCTGCCACTTCATCTTGGTGACCTTTGGAGTTTTTGAAGCACGTCCTTCGCTACTTTGTGTGTGGTCGCTGGTGTTTGTCACCCGCGGCATTCATCAGCCACGTCCCTTCCCTCGTTCGTCGGAGGATTTGCGAACGAGTTGGCCCGTTTCTACCGAGAACGGTGCGGTTTGCGACGTGCGAGATCCGTTGAAGTCCCGGATTCTCGGAGGCTACCACCCTTGGCGTTCCTGTGGCATTTTGGATTGCCTTCGGGCATTGCAGCGATCCAGTTGACCTGCTCATCAGCGTCAGTGAGTTCTTGGAACTCGTGGAGATATGTAGGGCGGCATACTACAGGTATGAGATATTTTTAATGTTATTTACGACGATCGTGGATCGCAGAGTACCTGTAGGTGTGCACGCCCTTGTTTGCAGTACGGTCTTCTGGACCCTGGATGGCCTGATGGGACAATCTACCGAGCTTTTTGTGATTATTCTCTGTGTAAATTTGTAAGATTATTTGGTTTTTGTGATTTATCATTTATTAAGTTAAGTTTAACATTTAAGTTAGTTTGTTTGTGCTAGGTAGGAATAATATTAAGTTTCTCATTTATTTTCTCTTTCTTCCTTCTACCTATCTTAGTTTGTTAGGTTAGTTTTTCTGGCCAGTGATTTTGAAAGGTAGCTGCCTGAAATGTTGTATTTAAAATCTTCCTATTTCTTAGCCTAGGGATTAACTTAGTTGTAGGTGATCTTTTAAAGATCTTAAGGTTGGTTTTCCCTCAATTTGTACATTCATTAATTTTGTTTATTATCTTTACCAACCATTACTTATATTTGTTTTGTTTGTAAATAAATATTGTAACTTTTATTGAGGTGTTTGTTCTTTTGTTCCCAAATTGCTGTGTTACATTTTTACTGACCGCAAATTTCTGAATAGAAAGAACCCTTGAAATTACGGCCGTAAATACGGTCGTAACACACATACATATATATATATATATATATATATATATATATATATATATATATATATATATACATATATATACACACACACACACACACACATATATATATATATATATATATATATATATATATATATATATATATATAAACTCACAAGGAATATATACATACCTTTACATATGTACGTGCACACACATATATCTATATACATACTTACAAGCATACATACAATTATATATATATATATATATATATATATATATATACATATATATATATATATATATATATATATATATATATATATATATATATATACACTCACACACACATATATATATATATATATATATATATATATATATATACATATATATATATATATATATATATATATATATATATATATATATATATATATATATATATATATTATGTGTGTATGTGTGTTTTTGCGTGTGTGTGCGTATGTGGTTTTAGCACACTTAGGTAAATGTGCACGCCACCTCCAAAATTATGAGAAAATGACATTCACACAGAAATGCATAATTTTAATATAATCATGGCATAATTCCATTGTTGATATTCCTTTCGAGAGACTTTCCCAAAAGGTGACCTTTATTATAAATTCAAGCGTCCTAATGAAGACAGATGACGTCCAAATTACCAAAATAGAGTTTGAAGGTAGTATTATTCTTAGTGAGTGGTGGTCATATTACGTCACTCAAAAAGAGGTTATGGACGATCTCTAAACTTAAGTAATAAATAAAATAAATATTAGAATATGATATGGATTTAATTCTATAGCTTGGGTAAAGATTAAGAATATAAGAATATAAGTAAAATACCCAATTTATGTTTACCAGGGGTTGAAAAGATGAGACCAAAAAGGGATTTTTTTTTTCAAAGTTTCTTCCTTTTTATGGCACGAATTTCCTTAACGACACCTCTGGGACTCATATCCTGGGTAACTGGGGATGATAGAAAGTCAATTAGGCTTCTATGGGCTTTTTGTGGGACAAGGAAGGCTCCAGGAGCGTTTAGAAATGGCACAGAAAAACGATAATCAACAGTTTGGGAATGCCGATAAATTAATAATGGGTAACTAAAATAAATTAAACCTAATACTAAGTGGCGAGCTTCTCATATATTCAGAGATGATGTTTGATAAATTTCAGATATACTAATATTATGACAAAATAAGATTCATCCAACTTTTATATTTCATGGTCCAATATTCTCGAAAGCAAAATGAAAAAATTAAGAAAACTAAAACAGAACTCAATAATATAGAAGCAGACCCATATCAGAATTAACTGCTACATGGTTTTGGAGACATTCCCATCTCATTAATGTATTATGTTTACCGTTCTGTATTCAAACGTTCACTCTATGAGTGATTGTAAATCCCTGTCGTGACAAACTTAAATTAAACACAGTTAAATATAAGTGAAATCTAGGATATTTTCCTATACATTTATATTATTTCTAAAACACTAATTGGATAAATTAATGGATACCAGTTGTGTTTCTGTGGTCTCTTATTCTGCCACCATATTTGCATATGTGACCATTCTGTGTCTCTCGAACCTCGTTAACACTCATTACCTATCACGTTGGAATTGGTTGTTCCAGGTTTCGCATTCCTCATCGCATAACGGGGGACCAAAAATCTTCTTGGAATCTTGCCTTTGTATATATAATGTGGAGCAAACTGGAGTTTGTTTCGAGTTTCATTCTACTCAGTTACGAAAATTGTTTAAACATATACGCTAACTTTAAAACTAACAGCAACTCGGCGATATTTACCTTTTTGTTCATAAAGTAAGATCTTGCCTCTAAGCAAATACCTGCTCTCTCTCTCTCTCTCTCTCTCTCTCTCTCTCTCTCTCTCTCTCTCTCTCTCTCTCTCTCTCTCTCTCTCTCTCTCTCTGCAATACTGTTCTAATTACCGCAGAACTCCAAATATTTGTATGTAAAATAGACTGCATTAGTAATATATTTAATTATATGCACACATACTATTTTGATCAGATTCTCCCAAATAATATAGTTTTTCGAAAAAAAATACATACGAAAGATTCTATCTTTCCCCTTGTCTCGAGTTTAACATACTTTTGCTCTCTCTCTCTCTCTCTCTCTCTCTCTCTCTCTCTCTCTCTCTCTCTCTCCTCTCTCTCTCTCTCTCTCTCTCTCTCTCTCTCTCTCTCTCTCTCTCTCTGATGAATGATAAATGCATGAATTAAAACCAAATAACTGTTGTAAGAAAATGGGATCAGTTTGATTTCTTCCAATTTTTATGTCAAAAGTTTCCATCTTCAGTGATCCGAAAAGTTAGCAACTTGCAACAACTTCCAGGAGCGAAGGAAGTCGGACCAATAGAGTAAAAAAAAAATCTTCAGAAATTTAGATTTTTTATTCATAGTTCTGCTCCTACCTTCTCGAGATTCATCTTCACTGACTTAGTATGGTCCCTTGTGCTCCTATGAATAATGACATCACTAGCTGCATATTCAATAGCCTTCTTAGTTCAATTTGACAGGTCCTGGTATTTTTCTATTCTATCTCTTCCCTTATTTTCCACTTTTGTGTCCCACAATATTGCGACATTTATAAGGGATACTTTTTTGTTGTCTTCTCAACTAGAGTGACGTTTGGTCGCTGTGCTTGTATCACCTTGTCCGTCCTTGTACTGTAGTAGAAGAGTAGTTTAGCCTGATCATTTTCTACCACAGCTTATAAGGATCAGGACGCGAAAATAAGGGGTGTGCGTATCTCAGGAACCACAAACAATTAAGAGGTGTTCTTGGGGCTTAAGGGTGGTGTTCGCGTCATTTGTTGATGCATTATATTTCATATTTTCTACAGACTCCAATGGAGAGCTTTAGCAGCTGTAGTATGCCTCTTCTTATATTGAATCTGAGCAAATACTGAACATTCACTGGCGATGCGGTTGATGGTTCCTTCTTTTGCCTTACATATCCTGCACTTTGACAAGATGTTATTTCCGTGTATAGCTCGCTGAAACCCTTGAAGGGTATAAATTGAATAAAACAATTACCGCATGGAATTCTCATGCTACCAGAATTATTGGGGACATTCAACAATTATTACAAAAATAACTTGCAATAAACATTTAGATAAATTCTTCGACAAATTACGAGGTAAACCAGAAACATAAACGTGATGAATTTCAGACATGTATAAATAATCTCAAACCATTGCAACAAAATTATTTACCATTTGATATTCACATGACCCCTCTCAGCCAGAGAGAGAGAGAGAGAGAGAGAGAGAGAGAGAGAGAGAGAGAGAGAGAGAGAGAGACTGGAATATAAAATATCCAAAACCGAAATTATTTTCTTTCTTTTGTTCTTCTACTGCCGATTATTTACAATCCATTCTGTGATTTTATAAATTGTTTATGTGGTATTTATTTTCATAACATTCATCTAACAACAAATGGTTGATTTTTCAGTTTAGGAAAAAAATACGTCATTCTGCTGGATGTAACAAGAAATTCTGTTATATAATTTTCTCTTTCTTAAATAACAACTAATATCAAAGAAAAGCCATTTAAAAACCAAGAGAAAACATAATTTTTTTTTTTTTTTTACATAATTTTGCCTTTTTACGGCAACAACTAATATAAAATAACATCCATATATAAAAGCAGGGAGAATAATTCTTTTTATATAATTTTGCGTTTCTTATATAACAAATAATATAAAATAACAACCACATCTAAAAAAAAAACGGAAAGCAGGAAGTGAAGCGAACCTTAATTTATTGAAAAAGTTACAACGACAAATTGTTGCAATAGATAAGAGGAAAGATAAATACTTAATCTTCATAAATTACAGGAATTATAGCCCTTCCAAGTCCAAAGCTATGAATATCTAAATTTGCCTTATTCTAACCAACGCAAAACGATTCTCCAACCATAAATAATTCACCTCCCAATGTAACCTTCAGGAAATAGCATTTGCTGAGCTACAGTGGATTAAGTAAATATAATTTACCAGGAGTGTAGAATTGTCTTTTATTTAACGAATGTCAAATATCTTTTTATTGCATAAATGGTATTTGCACATCAATCAGTAATAATTGATTTCGCATTTAGTTACCTATTTCTCATGTTAACAATTTCTTTCTATTACTGATGGAATACGAGCGGATAGGGAAAACATTAATTGAAAAAATTTTAACCTCGTCTATGCTGAACTAAATGTTTACTGGATGTTTGTTTTAAGTTTATATATATATATATATATATATATATATATATATATATATATATATATATATATATATATATATATATATATATTTATATATATATATATATATATACATATATATATATATATATATATATATATATATATATATATTCTGTATATATATATATATATATATATATATATATATATATATATATATATATATATATATATATATATATATATATATATATACTTACATATATATATGTATATATATATGTATATACATATATATAAATTTATATACAGTATATATATATATATATATATATATATATATATATATATATATATATATATATATATATATATAGACATACATATATGTAAACACACGCGCCTATGTACATATATATATATATATATATATATATATATATATATATATATATATATATATATATATAAACACATATATATATATATATATATATATATATATATATATATACATATGTAAATACACTCATATATGTACATATGTATATATATATATATATATATATATATATATATATATATATATATATATATATATATATATATATATATATATATATATATATATATATGTGTGTGTGTGTGTGTGTGTGTGTGTCTTTGTATAAATACACACACTGATATATATATATATATATATATATATATATATATATATATATGTGTGTGTATATATATATATATATATATATATATATATATATATATATATATATATATATATATATATATATATATATATATATATAGAAAAAGTTAATTATTGGTATTACACGTTGATGAACTTTGACATTTAGAAAGTCTTGTCTTGTCCTATCTACAAATAAAAATGAATAATAGTTTCTTCTCTTCTGTGATGAGACGCTTTGATAATGGAAGGAAGATAGATTATGTTTGTCATAAAAACTGAAGCTGTTAGACTGATAGAGAAAGTTATTCCATTTCATATCCTTAAAGGAGAATTGTTCTTTTGGCGTTTATTTTTTTCTAGAATGGATATATAAATAACACACTACTAACTAATGATATAAAGAAAATATTTTAGGTAATTAAAAGCATTATACGAGCATGTTTCAGAAAAATGATATTTTTTTTTCAGATATATATTTTTTCAAATCCTATTTAATTAGAAAACCTATAAGCATTCGCATTAATTGTAATTTTGCAACAGCGCGACGACAGATATTTGCAAATATGAAAACCAGGGAATCTATGTTTGCGGATAAAAAAAGAGGCTCTAGTCTATCATATATGAATGCATACATGCTAGAAACCAGGAAATTTCAAAATATGTTAGAAAGATTATAAGAGGAATATTATAACCATAGAATATAAAAAATAACGTTCATTAGATAAAGCTTATTACGATTGACTTGAATAAAAAAAAAAATGGAAAGAGCAATACGTTATCCAAATGAGACCAGACGTTTTACTTTTATTTATAAAAGAGAGAATAAAATTGTTATTGCAGAATTTGATGTATATAAATGCGTGTATTTACACACACACACACACACACAGACACACAGACACACAGACACACACACACACACACACACACACACATATATATATATATATATATATATATATATATATATATATATATATATATATATATATATATATATATATATATATATATTATTTTCCCGACTAAAACTTATAACATTAACACTTGTCATTTCATAGAATATCATAAGGAATGAATGCAGAAAACAGAAATAAACAGGAGCAGGCCAAAACACTGGTATTCTTAACAGCTACCAGCACAATAGCAAATTAACTTAGATTCTATGAGTGGTGAGTAAACAATGGATGTTGATTCCCATCATTCCCAAACAAAAGGACCAACTCTTTGAACGTGGCCTTGCATTTTCTTGCATCCGAAATATTTCTTATTTTCAATAGATATTTTCGCTGCAAAGTTTTTATTTTTATTTTTTTTTTCAGATGAAGAAGAGTTTATATTTATTCAAGTACAACGATATTCTTACGGTTTCTTCATTTAATATCCATTTTTGGAGAAATTATGTTTAGTTGAAATGGCTTTGCGTGTGATATTATGGAATAATAATAATAATAATAATAATAATAATAATAATAATAATAGTAATAATAATAATAATAATAATAATAATAATAATTATTATTATTATTATTATTTTTGGGCTCAAGCCATGGCGTCCTGATGGAAGGTTCCTGTTTGGTAGCTTCCTTGGGTATAAGACTACTAAGATATTCCCAGAGAATTTAACCACAGGTTATCACAGAATTCTAACTTCTGGAGCGAGTATCTCAAAGGTTTCCCTTTAAGACATCGTAATACAACAGGGGACACGCATGTCTGATCGTGCCACATAGCTATCTCCACCCCGAACAGAGTTAACGCTTCGGTGTGTAAGGGCTGAGAATAGCTGGGAGCCGTTCCACAGCTAATCTCACTCGTGGCTACTACTGATACTCGAGACGTAAACAAACGGACGCCATTGCTCTAATGACGTCACGCGCGTCTTTATCCTTTGTTTAGTAGCTGCCCTACTTAGACGGATTTTCCCTTGTGTTAACTTTATCGCTTTGCATCTTCGCTATGTCGTTACCTTCAGCCTCGCCTTCTTCTGGAAAGTTGAGTACAAGGTTCCAGTATTGTTTAATTAAGCTCTGGCCGTAAAGTAAATATTATTTCGCGAAATAATTGATGTTTTGTGGCAGAGCTGTGCCTCTACCGGACCCGCCATTTTATGGCGTCGTTGTTGTTTTGCATGTCTTATTTAGTTAGCCACAACAACGCTTCCGGCATTATATACTAATCGAATACATTAGTTTATTTAGTCTTCATAGCTAGGAACTTTTATATCGTGTTTAGACGCTTTTTATCGGTCATCGATTGACCTCATACCAGTCGGCTACTATAGCCCCCAGGCCAGGAGCCTACATACAAGTGTTCATGCATGATTTATTAGTGATCCTAGACTAAGTTATGAAGATAGTGGCATTATTATTTTACAATACTTTTGACTAGTGATGCAAATGTTTTCGCCTTCAGGGACCATATAGGGGATAGGCTAGTCAGCGATTCTTTCTAGCCTAACCTAACCTTAGGACCCCTATATGCTTCCTTCATCCCCTGCCTTGGCACTCCCTCTATTTAGCCTTGATCCCTTTTCTGAGTAAAGGGATTAATTGTCTAATAGAGTATTTATATCGCCTCTCAGTCCTCCCTAAAGGAATGAACCCCCTTTAGGATTGCGTCTGAGAGTGAGGTTAGGCTAGCCTACCTCTATGGCTAGGATAGTCTATGACTTTCCTGCGATAGCGATACGTCTTCTTCCTTGCCTAGTTCAGGACTTTTAGCCCTGATCTAGGCCGGGTTAGGAAGGTTTCTCTGTTCCATGCTGAAACTGTACTCTTGCACCGTTTTAGCCGATCAGCCTAATCTTAGGTTAGGGAGTGTCCTCCCTTCCCTTTGTGGCCGCTCTGGTACAGAAACCCTTCCTGGGAAGACCTCTCTCTTCTCCCTCCCCACCTATCTCTTGTATAGCCTAGCCTATGCTTAGGTTAGTTTATACTCATCTGTCCCCTGTCCTACAAATCCTCCTTAGGGTGGATGAGTAGGGCTACCCGAGCTTCCCTGTGCTGTCCGCTCTGGTACATATACCTTCATAGTGTCCTATAAGGTTAGTTACTAGTGTAGCTCTGCATAGGGGAGTCTCCCCCCCCCCTCTTGGGTGTTCCCTAGTCCTCCCTTGGGCTACCTGCTCCCGGTCCCTAGTGACCCCTGCTTATGGATGCTAGAGCCTGTCTCTATCATGGGTACACCCCCTCAGGGAGGGGGAGGGATGTCTGGAACCCTGACGGTACTTCCTGCATCCTTTCCCCCCTCCCCCTGTCTCTCTATCTATCCGGGTGCCGGTCTCTTGCCGCCTCTACTGTCGGCAATACCTGCCTCCCTCTTGGTGACTTCCCTACCCTTGCCGCCAGCCCCCCGTGTACCGAGGGACTGCCGGCTGCCGCCGGCTACTACCGGCAGCTCTCCTACTCCTATCTAATCGTCCGCTTGCCGGTCGATCTCCGGAGTGCCGGCATATACTGCCGGCAACCCGATACTACCTGTACCATCCTTACCCCAGTCACCAATCCGGCATCCTCCGGCTGCCGGAGCCGCCGCTCCCTGCCGGCGTGCCGCCGTTGTGCCGGCGGCCGCCATCCTGGTATCTAACTGACTTTGAAAATTGTCTGTTCTAGTGCCAGAATCTACGCTGGAGCGAGCTCCGGCGTGCCGGCGGCTTGCCGGATGCCCCGGAGGCGTCAAGAATACTTGCACCCCCTCTCTGTAGCTATCATAAGACTAAGATAGCCCTACATTGCAAATAGATAAGCTGCTTTGCTTTTAAGATCAGTACCTAGTACTGCTCTATTAGTGATCATGCTGTCTCTTTGCATTCTTCTATTTCCAGCATGCTATGTGCATCTTAGCGCGGCTGGTTGCCAGAAGCAGTTACCCTTAATGAGGCCTTCTGGCTCTTAACTGGGAACCGAATGAATTCGATCCCAACCTTGTCCTTGGCTTTCCATGGAGTTCCAATATAATGGGAATCCTAGGAAACTATATCCAATGATCTCGGTCATTTGGATTATCCCAGGACCAAGCCTATGGTAACCAGCCGGGCGAGATGCATGGAGCGTGTTCTCCTTTACTGTTTCATTCTCTATGCATCACACCTTCTTTAAGTTAAGATTAATGATTAATATTAACTTAATTTAAGAGCCATTCCTATGACTCCCCCATACTCATTTTCTCTTTCTTCCACAGGAGGAGCAGATGAAGTGTGACTTCGCCTACTGTGCTGTGAAACGCTCGCAGTTTTACGGACATACGGCGTGCAGGACTCACGCCCCTTGCTCAGACAAGAAAGGGGATTGGAAGTTCTGGAATCCACTGGAATGTACGGTCTGCCAGGCCTACCTAGTTGAGGCCTTCCATAACCCTCCCTCAGCGGAGGTTAGAGACATTGCTCGTGAAAAACTGCGCAAGTGGGTGCGTGGTTTTCAGAGAAATGCTACTGGACCGTACCTGGCCACCGAAGAACTGAGGTCCCTGTTGTTCCCTAAGGCCTCCCCTGACTCAGTGGTTCCAAAGGAAGCAATCCCCACTGTCCAAATTACGGTGGAACCTGATGTGGTCATGGCTCAGTCCATGCACGAGTGTCGTTTAGATTCCGAGGATGATGAACAGATCTCTGACGTCTCGGAAGACACGGAGAAGACGCTTATGGCTCAAGGAGCCGAAGAGGACGAAGACAAGGTGGAATACACCGAGTCGGAGATTGGAGCTACTCCCTCGTCCATCCCTCCGCCTACTCCTACACCGACGGAAATGTCCATTCCGTCTACCTCCTCGACCCCGGATCCTTCCTCTTCTACCCAAGAACTGATCCGACTGATTAGAGCTGTCATGGACGACAGACTGAAGGAGAACCAGGAGTCCATCAGGTCTATGATTGGATCCAGAGACCCGAAGAAGATCTCGGTCAAGGATCTCCCAGCTTGCTCTCATGCCAACCCGTGGAGGTATGCAGAGCATATGGTTATTGCGACCGGCAGGATCTTTGTTAGTGACAAAATCGGCACGGTCCCGCTGGAAGATGTGGAGTTCTTCCCAAGCTTCGAGGCCTACCCGGACTGTTACGTCCGGCTTCGTTCCGAACCTGCCTCGAAGGAGGAGACCGAACCTAAAGAAGAGATAGTGTTCGATCTCGCAAAGGCCCAGGCTATGCTAGCCTCCGCATTTAAGAGCAGGGGCTTTACCTGCTCTAAGCTTCCTGCCTTGAGCAAGAAGCATCCTACATATGTCGCACCTGACACTGCGATTCTCCCTTTTTTGGAAAAGGCCTTGGCTGCATGCCTTAAAGCGGCGGAAGAAGGAAAACCCTGCCCTGCACTGGAGGAGTGCAGACCCTTCTCCATCGTGACACCCCCTGACACTAGACAATGGAAAGATGTCCAACATACTTTCGTTGTGGGTAGGCTCGATCCTGACGTCGCCGGACGTCAGTTTAATGAAGACCTCCCTAAGCTCAATGATCACCTCCTTCGCCGGGAACAAGACACGAAGGAGAGGCTTGCGGCATCTCTTTCTCATCAAGTCCAACTTGAAGTTATGGCCTGTGACACAGCAGTACCTGATCACTACATGGTACTGGCCAAATCCCACTTACTCACAGTAATGAAGGACTTGTACCATTTCATAAAGGCTCGTAGAGCCTGTCGTGAATTCGTGTTTGTCGGTGCCACCGTGAAACACGAACCCCGGAGGCTGATTTCCTCCAACATCTGGGGAAAGCACCTGTTTCCTTCTGACCTTGTCAAGGAAATAACTGACAGAGCCGCCACGGAGAATAGGAACCTTCTCCACAAGTGGGGCATGTCCAGAAAAAGGAAAACCTCTCAGGACGATGGACCTCAGCCTAAGAGGAAACCTCAGAAGCCAAAACCCCAGCAACGTCAACAACGACGTCAGTTTCCGGGACCCGCTACCTCCCAAGTGGTTGCCCAACCACAACAGACCTTTCAATTGGTCCCCCAACCGGTGTTGTCACAGTCACCGGTCTTCACCCCTGCCTTTGAGCAGCCATCCACTACCTTTCATGCCAGAGGTAGAGGCTCGTCCAGGGGTGCAAGCAGAGACGCCTCTCGTCGTCCCTCCAGAGGTAGAGGAGGAAAGGGAGCTAGCGGCCGAGGCAACAAGTCCTCGGGACACCAGAAGCAATGAAGTGCTTCCGGTGGGAGGAAGACTCCGCCAATTCCAGGATCGTTGGACCTTCGATCCTTGGGCACACAGCATCATCAAGAACGGTCTAGGCTGGAGTTGGGTGCAACCACCCCCAATCTTCCAGCGGTTCTTTCAACAATCGACCCCCATCCTGGAAGAATACGTTCTAGACCTCTTGAACAAGAAGGTGATAAGGAAGGTAAAGTCCACCAGGTTCCAAGGGAGACTGTTTTGCGTTCCCAAGAAGGACTCAGACAAGCTCAGAGTCATTCTGGACTTATCCCCCCTCAACAAGTTCATAGAGAACAACAAATTCAAGATGCTGACGCTTCAACAAATAAGGACCCTTCTGCCTCAAGGTTCCTACACGGTCTCTATAGACCTGGCGGATGCCTATTGGCACATTCCAATGAACCATCACGCTTCCTCCTACCTAGGATTTCGACTCCAAAGAAAAAGCTACGCCTTCCGGGCCATGCCATTCGGCCTCAATGTGGCCCCTCGGATCTTCACAAAGCTGGCGGATGCCATAGTACAACAGCTCCGCCTAAGAAACGTCCAGGTGATGGCCTACCTCGACGACTGGCTAGTCTGGGCTCCATCGCCCGAAGAGTGTACAAAGTCTTGCGACGAAGTTACCCAGTACCTAGAACACCTGGGATTCAAGATCAACGAGAAGAAATCTCGCCTCTCTCCGGCTCAGAAGTTTCAGTGGCTGGGAATCCACTGGAATCTTCAGTCACACCGCCTTTCCATCCCCCAGAAGAAAAGGAAGGAAATAGCAGGGTCTGTCAAGCGACTACTGAAATCCAAACGCATTTCAAGACGACAGCAGGAACGAGTTCTAGGCTCTCTACAATTCGCCTCAGTGACAAACCCAGTGCTTCGTGCACAGCTAAAGGATGCCGCGGGAGTCTGGAGACGATCGGCATCCATCGCTCGAAGAGACCTCAAGAGACGGCTTCCAAACAGACTTCGACGCCTCCTAAAGCCGTGGTCGGAAGCAATGGCCCTGAAAAGGTCCATTCCTCTCCAACACCCTCCTCCATCACTCAACATCCACACGGATGCCTCACTGGAGGGCTGGGGAGGTCACTCCCACCTGAAACAAGCTCAAGGGACCTGGTCTCCACTATTCAAGACGTTCCACATAAACATCTTGGAGGCCATGGCGGTCCTTCTTACTCTGAAGAAGCTATCCCCGCCGCCCTCGATCCACATCCGTCTAACCCTAGACAACTCGGTGGTAGTTCGTTGTCTCAATCGCCAAGGCTCAAGATCGCCCCAGATAAATCAGGTGCTTCTCCCAATCTTCCGTCTGGCGGAGAAGAAGAAGTGGCACCTGTCTGCAGTTCACCTACAAGGATTCCGCAACGTGACAGCGGATGCTCTATCTCGGACAAACCCGATAGAGTCGGAATGGTCTCTAGACGCAAGATCATTCTCCTTCATCTCTCATCAAGTCCCAGAACTTCAGATAGATCTCTTTGCAACGAGCGACAACAATCAACTTCCTCTGTACGTAGCCCCGTACGAGGACCCCAAAGCAGAAGCGGTGGACGCCATGTCACTGGACTGGAACAGATGGTCGAAGATATACCTGTTCCCTCCCACCAACCTTCTGTTGAAAGTCCTCTCCAAATTGAGAACCTTCAAAGG